>NC_084741.1:26658960-26958960 GCF_033978785.1 Entelurus aequoreus
GGCGGAAACGATCATCAGGACTCCTCTTCCTCCTATCCAGGAGATCGCAAAAAGCCGCTGCCTGACCAGGGCTCAGAAAATCTGCAAAGACTCCTCCCACCCCCACCAAGGACTGTTTTCACTGCTGGACTCTAGAAAGAGGTTCTGCAGCCTCCGAAGCAGAACCTCCAGGTTCTGTAACAGCTTCTCCGTCAGGCCGTAAGACTCTTGAACGCATCATAATTAAATTATCCCCTCAACTCCCCCCAAAATGGATTAACTCGCTGGAATAAAAAAAGACAATATAACATACATCCATAAACGTGGAGAGTGAGAAAGTGCAATATATTTATCTGTACAGTAATCTATTCATTTATTTATTTATATATATTTATTTATATTTATGTATTTTATATATATATTTCTATATCATTTATATATATTTATTTATTTATATATGCACCTTATTGCTTTTTTTTAAAAATCCTGCACTACCATGAACTTATGTAACGAAATGTCGTTCTTATCTGTGCTGTAAAGTTCAAATTTGAATGACAATAAAAAGGAAGTCTAAGTCTAGTCTAAGTCTATTAATGATTTTTGCCTTTGGGTAAAAACTTAAATCTTTTAGGTTTTAATCACATTTGATTTATTTTCTTTCTGTTCTCCGAGTTGGTGCATTTTGAAACACTGTGTTTAAGAAATACAAATATGATCAAGATAATACTTAGATGAGAAAAAAATGTTTTTGTTAAGTATATCAAAGAAACCTTTAACGAAATGATCACTGCAAACTCATGCATTCTTTGACTCTGCTCCTTTGGACTGGAGTGTGAACTGCACGATTTTCTCATCGTCGTTTCCACAAATCTTGCACTTCTCTGCCCTATTTGATTACCTCTCTAGGAACTCAGAAGAAACGTTTATCCTTTCTACGATTTTAACGGTTTGTACAGCCGAAAACAAAAAAGCATAGGGCATTTTTTCTTCGATAAAGGCTAAATGACGCCTAGTACCCATTGAAAACAGAGCTAGCTTTACCACCACCGTATTCAACAGCCGGACGTGATGTCAGTAACATCCCAACAATATGGCAAGGAAATTGATTTGTTTTTACAACATTATTTACATCAACTACTGTACATTGCTTCACAATACTGATCATTTAATATTCTACTTTTTGTCAGACTGCAGATAAAGATTTAAGTAAGTGCCTTGTTTAAAAAAATCAACATTTAAAAAAAAAATTCATTGCAACGACAGAAAATAAATGTCTGTTATCTACCCCTTGATCATTTTTAGATTTTTACTCTCTTTTACTACTATGTAATCTATTATTTGAATAAATAATAATAATAATAATAATAGTAATACTAATAATAATAGACCATTAATAAAATATTCAAATATCACAGTATGTGTGTTTTTCTTTTGATTGAACAATGAACATACAAATACAAACACATTGAGGCACTTCCAATATATAATATAGCAACATAGCTCCAATGTTCTGGATCAGGCCAAGCAATAACATAATAAATCAAATTCAAACAATTCTCATACAAACAAAAAACGTTAAAGTAAAAGTAAATATAAGAGAAAATACACATGAGATTCAAATAAAAATCTATATCCATGAAAAAAGAATATATAATAATAATTTTAAAAAAAAGGGCTTATCCAAAACAATTTAAATTCCTCCAATAAAAACAGCAATTTGAGGACATTTTAAAATTTTCAATCATTTTCCAAGATTTTATTGTTGACTGGAAGTCATTAATCCAATGAGAAAATTACGGTTTCACTCTTGAAATATCGATTTTTGTGTATGAAAAATTTTACTTGCAATATAATAGTATCGATAACCATCTCAAGGTCGTTATCGTTCATAAATATGCCAAATTTAATATCGGGACATCTCTACAACATCACAGTATCTGACCTTTCAGATGCTCCGTCGTAAAATATGAAAATGAAGTGACGTAGACTTCGCGCATGTGTGGACCGATCGGTTCTTCCGGTACGGGTGCAACACAGTACCATTTGACTTCCTTCAATAGCTCTGAATGTGGGGACGGGACACCAGCTGAAGGTCTGTTCAGAACTTTTCTAAGAATATTACTTGATAATAACGTATTGCAGTTTGTTTGTGTTTATATTTAGAAACCATGTATTTTGAGTTACGTCATCTTAATTCTGGCATGGTCACTTGTCCCGTATTAATTGCTTACTTTGGCAGTGTTCCCAAGTAACGTCAACACTGGCTAGAATGTTTTTTGTAATCCTCTTTCGGATTAGAAAAATGCAAAAACTTAAAAAGAATGAAACAGCAGCAGGACGTCAGTGTCAGTAACGTTACACAACAAGACAAAGACAACACCTAATGATTCTGGACTATGTCCATGACCTTTAATTGACCTATACAGCGCAAACAACCATTTCAACTGCACAAACCAGCACAAAAGAATGAGACTATTTCAACAGAGTTTTGCAGGGGGGGCAACTTCACAAAGGCCTTGTACAAACCCCGTTTCCATATGAGTTGGGAAATTGTGTTAGATGTAAATATAAACGGAATACGATGATTTGCAAATCCTTTTCAACCCATATTCAATTGAATGCACTACAAAGACAAGATATTTGATGTTCAAACTCATAAACTTTTTTTTTTTTTTGCAAATAATAATTAACTTACAATTTCATGGCTGCAACACATGCCAAAGTAGTTGGGAAAGGGCATGTTCACCAGTGTTCAGGGGCGCCGCTATAGGGATTTTGGGCCCCATGAAAATAATCTTTACAGGGCCCCCAACACAGCGGCAACATTTTTTGATGCTATTTTACATACACTTATGCATTTTAATGGTATTTTTGACTATCATTACCATATTTTTGAAAGAAGAACAGCATCACAGTTGACATGTACAGTAGGGGAAGAACTAAACACTCTGAATACAATGGAATTCATTTTGAATCATTTATTTGCTGCACCACTGATTCTTGAGACTGTAGTAAAATTTATTATATTTTGTATTATATTATTAATATTATTATTATTATTATTATTATTATTATTATTATTATTATTTCAACACACACAGCTGCTCACCTTCTTCCTCATGTGGGGGGACTGGGGCTGATTCAGGGGCAGGGGGACTTGGGGGCTGACAGACAGCTGCTGCTGCTGCTGCTGCTGCTGGTGCACTTGACTCTGTTCAGAATGAGGCATCATTTTGACAGAGGGGAGATCAACTATTATTGAAAGAGAACAGCTTGATAAATGTTTGACTGGATTGATTATTTAACTAATATAGCAGTAAAATGTAAAAATCCAGAGTTTTCTTGAGCTAACATGGTGAGAAAAGTGAGCTAGCTTATTACCACAGACAGGGACAAAGTTAATATGCACAACTTTCCACCACAACTAACAAACCCACCTTTTTTTTGGAAATATTGGGTGACATATTGTCGACCCTTCAACTCCTTCTCCTCTCTTATTTTCTTTTCCTTTCTTTTTTGGCTGCCTGATTTTTGAGGCATACTGCTGTCTCCTCCGCTTTGCCCGCTGTGGCGCTGTCTGTGACAAATCGCAGGTGCTCTACCTGCAGCTGATCCAGTCGGACTGAACCATTTTACGTAAATAGAGGGGGGGAAAGGAGGGCCCTGCAGGTGTTGATGCTTCCAAAACAAATAAAGGTATTGTTACCAGGACATGGAAAATAAAACATGTGTGATTATGTGTTAGTTAATAACTTAGTGTCATTATTTTTTCTGTATTATAATTTCATCATCACTAGGGGCCTCTCTGGGCCCCCCTCCATCATGGGCCCCTAGAATCCGTCTCCTTTACCCCCCCTTTTCGGCGCCCCCGACTGTGTTACATGACCTTTCCTTTTAACAACACTCAGTAAACGTTTGGGAACTGAGGAGACACATTTTTTAAGCTTCTCAGGTGGAATTCTTTCCCATTCTTGCTTGATGTACAGCTTAAGTTGTTCAACAGTCTGGGGGTCTCCGTTGTGGTATTTTAGGCTTCATAATGCGCCACACATTTTCAATGGGAGACAGGTCTGGACTACAGGCAGGCCAGTCTAGTACCCGCACTCTTTTACTATGAAGCCACGTTGATGTAACACGTGGCTTGGCATTGTCTTGCTGAAATAAGCTGGGGCGTCCATGGTAACGTTGCTTGGATGGCAACCAATGTTCCCTCTAATTGTTCATGTGTCTGAGCAAACACAAAAACTCCCCTGAGCATTCAGTGGAGCACATGTGAGCAACATCACATGTGGCAATACCAGCAGCACACCAATCTTTTATAATAACACTCAAATGAGGAGTCATTTTCATGAGATTATTTTGTAATATTAGTGATTTGGCCCACTTGTGATGAAAATAAAATAAATCTTGTTTTTCATAAGCTATGGATTAGTATTGTACAATATGTCTGGGTGGGGGTCCTGCTTTGGAAATCATTTGTGCCCCTTTCAGAGATCACATTTAGTTCCCCTTAAACATCCTCATGTTGCACAATGAAATGTAAGCATAGGATGAAGTGTGCATTCATGTAATTTTCTCTAGTAACAGCATTCCATGATTAATATAAATAAATTAACATTAATAATAAATGACAGTAGAATAAGCACACGTATGACTGAGGAGTCATAGTGTAACTTTGTGTGGTGTTTGAGTTGTCTGACTTTTTGTGTGGCCATAAACGCACCAGTGGCTTAGTGGTATGCGTGTTGGTGACAGATGACAAGTTGGTTTTGGCCTGGTTTGTACGGCAGAAAATGACTAGTTTTTCGAGATAGAAGTTTTTTACTCATGTTTTTGGTGTGGTTGGTGCCGAATATAAACAGTTTTGCTCAATAGGGACGGCGTGGCGAAGTTGGTAGAGTGGCTGTGCCAGCAATCGGAGTGTTGCTGGTTACTGGGGTTCAATTCCCACCTTCTACCTTCCTAGTCACGTCCGTTGTGTCCTTGGGCAAGCCACTTCACCCTTTGCCTCTGATGGCTGCTGGTTAGCGCCTTGCATGGCAGCTCCCGCCATCAGTGTGTGAATGTGTGTGTGAATGGGTAAATGTGGAAATACTGTCAAAGCGCTTTGAGTACCTTGAAGGTAGAAAAGCGCTATACAAGTATAACCCATTTATCATTTATTTAATAAAGTGATCGATATAATTCCTGTCCTCAAAGCATCTCGATAGACGTTACAATAATTGAACGGTGTTCAATTGAACGGTGTTGACGAACACCGTTAGGGCCGCTTGTTGTCACTGTCACTCAGAGTTGCATTGCAAAATTACACAGAATAAATGTGTTTATTTTGTTTAGAATTCAGATGGGATTTGATTTGGTGCGCGGCATATATTTGCTGTGCGCAGAGGACGCTTGAGCAGTGCGCAATTGCGCAGGCGCGCACCTTAGAGGGAACGTTGATGGCAACAAATGTTGCTCCAAAATCTGTATGTACCTTTCCGCATTAATGGCGCCTTCACAGATGTGTAAGTTACCCATGTCTTGGGCACTAATACACCCCCATACCATCACATATGCTGGCTTTTCAACTTTGCGCCTAGAACAATCCGGATGGTTCTTTTCCTCTTTGGTCCGGAGGACACGACGTCCACAGTTTCCAAAAACAATTTGAAATGTGGACTAGTCAGACCACAGAACACTTTTCCACTTTTCCACTTTTCCACTTTGTATCAGTCCATCTTAGATGAGCTCAGGCCCAGCGAAGCCGACGGCGTTTCTGGGTGTTGTTGATAAACGGTTTTCGCCTTACATAGGAGAGTTTTAACTTGCACTTACAGATGTAGCGACCAACTGTAGTTAATGACAGTGGGTTTCTGAAGTGTTCCTGAGCCCATGTGGTGATATCCTTTACACACTGATGTCGCTTGTTGATGCAGTACAGCCTGAGGGATCAAAGGTCATGGGCTTAGCTGCTTACGTGTAGTGATTTCTCCAGATTCTCTGAACCCTCTGATGATATTACGGACCGTAGATGGTGAAATCCCTAAATTCCTTGCAATAGCTGGTTGAGAAAGGTTTTTCTTAAACTGTTCAACAATTTGCTCACGCATTTGTTGACAAAGTGGTGACCCTCGCCCCATCCTTGTTTGTGAATGACTGAGCATTTCATGGAATCTACTTTTATACCCAATCATGGCACCCACCTGTTCCCAATTTGCCTGTTCACCTGTGGGATGTTCCAAATAAGTGTTTGATGAGCATTCCTCAACTTTATCAGTATTTATTGCCACCTTTCCCAACTTCTTTGTCACGTGTTGCTGGCATCAAATTCTAAAGTTAATGATTATTTGCAACAAAAAAAAATGTTTATCAGTTTGAACATCAAATATGTTGTCTTTGTAGCATATTCAACTGACTATGGGTTGAAAATGATTTGCAAATCATTGTATTCCGTTTATATTTACATCTAACACAATTTCCCAACTCATATGGAAACGGGGTTTGTAAATATGTTACTGCCATGCAGGAACATCACTGGCTTAATGCAGGGAGTGAAGTCATAAAGAGAGGAGCAAACCGACAGGTAAAATGGACTAACATATAACAAGAGATATTTCACAAAAAAATTAAAAATTGTGTTGCTTGCTCATCGTAAGTGCAGTTCAGTGGCATTGTGACTTTTCATTTAAGGGTGTTCAGAGTCGGGACAGATTGCAGGGAGACTCTGAAGGCAATAGACAGAGGACAGAGCAATATCAGCCACAACCAAAATTCATGGATACTCAAGTTCTGTCAAACAAAACTTTAAAGAAGAACTACACTTTTTTGAAAATTTCCCTATCGTTCACAATCATTATGAAAGACATGATGACGAATGTCATTTTTTTAATGCATTGTAATTTGTAAATAAAAGGCCGCTTACAGCGGAGCCAATAGGAAGTCCTCTATTCCGCCCATAAAACCTGTTAAAAAAAACAAATCATCCAAAAAGCGCCAACAATACTCCATTTACATTTCGTGACTTGAATATTAACCAAGTATTAGTGATATTGGTATTATAAGCGTTAACTCAGACAAACTATTTATAGCGGCACTGTGATCACGAGCTTGTGTGCCAATGCTGCTTTCTCGATACCCTGCTCGTCAATCTATATTCCAGATCATAATTCCACCCCCCTTTGCTTTGCGAGGATAATGAGTCAGTCTACATTTAAATGGGAATTTATGTTTACGTGTGCGTGCGAGCGTGTATGTCCCAATGTTGAACTCGTTCCTATTTCCCTGGCCTAAAGGACTTAATAGCCTGATTAGCTGTGAGCTTCCTCAATCAACTGAAAACATAATTAAAGTAATTTTTAATCGGTCCAAAGGTGAACTCTAATGTTGGTGGTTCATAAACTTTTTTCACCAAGTACCACCTCCAAAAAGCAGAGTAGGCCTAAATTGTCATTAAAAACAAGGCAGAGGTTTTATTTAACAAGTATATTTAATATTTTTAGCCACTGTAACATTACACACAGTTTGAACAGTAAAGCTGTGTTTGAATAAAGAAAAATAAAACACTGTACATTAATTATTTAGTCTACGACTAGATGGAGCCCGAGAGTATGGCCAACCCAGTTTCAATGATTGGTCAAAAGGCACTTACGGGACTGCAGGGCGCCATGATGACTGCTACTAATTTTGAGCTGATGCTATATGTCTATGGCACTTCCTCATTATTTTTTCGACATGTGAAATTGCCCTGTTGTGCAGCATTGGCCTGCTACACCCACGACAGTTGTGAAAAGCTTTAGCATCGCTTTCCGCACAACCAAAGCTAAAGAAGATTTTGGCACAATGAGGGTAAGAAAGTTATTTTTTTGGTCGTTCTGTGTATTTTTTTTACGTTTATTGCCCCGTTGGGTGCATGTTAGACAGTTTGCTGGTCACTAAACACTGCAGGAATGTAGCAGCAGAGTGCGTCAAATACGGCCACAGAATTCTACTTTTACAAAATATAAGCATGTTTTGTTGTAAGTTTACGAGCTGGAGTATGTTTTGAACTGTAGACATGTTATTTTAGTTTATTTTGTCAGAAAAACTAACGTCAAAATGACAGTAAGTGAATGCTTCCGGGCACAGCCGCACATGCCCTTGGTAGCAAAAACGGTGCCTGTTGCTTAGTTGGCCATTATCTCTCTTTATTGCTTGTATTCCGACACATGACTTCTTCCCGGAAGTAAAAAAAAATGGAGGTCAACCAAGCCAAGATTGCTTTTGTGTGCAAACTATCTACGTACGCAAGAGGCCTAGATCTTCCTGCAAAAAGCAGATACAAGCAAAAAAATCTAACTATGTAATGGAATAGAGCCCTTTATCAAAATAAGATTTGATATCCATCAGTCGCCTTCCCAGACATGCCAAACTATCTTGTGCTCAAGACATCATTCTATACAACAAAATAGGGCTGGGCGATATGGCCTTTTTTTAATATCGCGATATTTTAAGGCCATATGGCGATACACGATATACTGTATATCTCGATATTTTGCCTTAGCCTTGAATGAACACTTGATGCATATAATCACAGCAGTATGATGATTCTATGTGTCTACATTAAAACATTCTTCTTCATACTGCATTAATATATGCTACTTTAAAACTTTCATGCAGAGAAGGACATCACAACTAAAAAAATCACTATTTTTTTCATACGGTGTTGATCTGGAAATGTTTGCCTCTGCATTTTGGTGGTGTGGACGTGTGGCACCGAACGGAGATGTTGACATGCGGAGTAAGCACTCTTCATTCTCTAGCTAGCATGTGACTTTTCAAATGATGCTACATATTAGCAGTAATGCTACATTTTATAGCAACGCTTTTGCCCCACAGTTGACAAATTACGGTTGTCTGTTCGACATATTCCCACTTGAAGCCAAACCACCGCCAGACGATGGACCCCCTGCTGTTTTTTGGGGGAATTAATTATTCCTTCATTTGTTACCAGATTCGCACCTTCTCTCGTATTACCACTCGCACGGTTGTGCTAGCATCACAGCTACGGTTACCCATGCTGCTACTCTTTGCTGCGCGAGGGCGTATACGTATGTGACGTATGCCGTGACAGTATGTGACGTGTGTAAGAAGGTGCGCTTGTCTTTCTGGGAGAAGGAGACACAGGAAAGAGCGAGGAGAGCCTGTAGTGTAATGCCAGCAGCTAAAAGCAACTGCGTGAGAACGTATACTCGAATATCACGATATAGTCATTTTCTATATCACACAGAGACAAACCCGCGATATATCGCGTATATCGATATATCGCCCAGCCCTACAACAAAACAGATGAAAACTTGGAAAATCACAGAGGCCTACAACTTCTTGGTGTGTGGCTGAGTCAAGGAAATTGTTGTCAATACTCTCCCGGATAAATCATGCATAATTTTTGCTCAGGTAACGTTGCATTTCATGATTCAACTTTACATCTACAGCTATGTTTGTTGTTGCACGCTTCGTTTACGAGTACGCATGTTTTTACCGTCTTTATCAAAATATAACTATCGATCTCAACATTAGTATGTGCAGAGATCGCAACTAATGTAGTGCTTTGTCATACTAAACTGTTTATCTAACATCAAACCAGTTGTATTTCTTTAATATTGTTTTAGACTACTGCAATTCCCTTTATGTGGGAGTGAACGTTTACAAAATGCAGCTACTTTGCTTTTAACAATTACCATATTTTAACATATCTCCATCAGTTACCAGTTTATTTTAGAATGTATTTCTGTTTTTAACTCTCGTAATGGATCATCACCTCTATATTTTTTGACCTCTTGAAAATCTTCAGCCTCACGCAGTCACCGCGGTTTGCTGATCAATCTCTTCTTGTCCTCCCAACGACTAGCTTAAGATCCGGAAGGGATCATATGTTTTCTGCCGTAATCAAAGCTTTGCAGCATACCCCCTTTAGTGATCAGGATGTTCCTTTCTATATTTACTTTTCATTCACTTCTTTTATTTTATTTTATTATTTATTTTATTTTTATTTTTATTTTTTTTATAATGTCCTGCCCAGCTTCTCGGGCAAATCATATAGCAGATGTAGATGCCCATATCGGCTGTTCAGATTTACTTTACAAAAGAGAAGTGTAGGATACTTCTCTTGTTGCCTTACTTGTATTTTGACTTTATTAAATGTATTTATATTATCATTTGGTGCAGCCGGGCCGGAGCAGGAGGGGATAGAAAGAGAGAAAAAGGAAGACAGAGGGGGGAATTGTGGGGACAAGAGGGGGATTAGACAGAGAGACAAAAACAACAACAGCAAACACAACAACAACAACAACAACAGAGCAACATCAGCAAATACGACATGTACAAATATGATGGTAAAAGTAATAGCAAATAAGCAGTTAGCGAAAATTAAAAAAAAAAAATACAGAAATGACAATGAGCATTATTACACTAAAAATGGAGCAATATGAATACCAATAGAAATAGTGCTATTGATAATAAACAATACCAGTACTTTACCTTTATTATCAACAATACAATTGTTCAAATGCAACAATACATATACGTAATGATAACTTGAGATACGAAAGAATGCAGAAAAATAGAGGGGAAGAAAGAGAAGCAACCTTAACCTTGTAGATTGTTATAGTAACAATAGGTTAAGCTTTGTCAGTGTGCCATGTGTTATACCCAGTTTACCCTAGGGCAACAACGTTAATATATGTTTGATGAAAGGTGATTATGTGCATGAGTGTATGTGTGCATATGTACTTGTATATGTACAGTATGTGTATGTGTGCTTGTACAGTGAATGTATATGTACAGTATGTGTATATGTGTGTACAGCGAATGTATATGTACAGTATGTGTATACAGTATGTGTGTTTGAACAGTGAATGTATATGTACAGTATGTGTAAATGTGTGTTTGTACAGTGAATGTATATGTACAGTATATGTATGTGTGTGTTTGTACAGTGAATGTATGTGTAGTATGTGTATGTGTGTGTTTGTACAGTGAATGTATATGTACAGTATGTGTATATGTATGTTTTTACAGTGAATGTATATGTACAGTATGTGTATACAGTATGTTTGTATAATGAATGTGCGTGTGGATGTACGAACTTTGAGTGTGTAAATATGTACTGTATGTATTTGTATATGTATGTGGGAGCGTAGGTACCTATGTATGTCTGTATGTATGTGTGTGAGTATATGTGAATTTGCATGTACAATACATTCATTCACTTCTTAAAACCCATTTTACTCCTTGGCTTCTAAACCCGCAAGAGAATTGTGTAATCTCTTCTTTTATTTACACTTTTTTGGGGGGAATTAATTATTCCTTCATTTGGTGTCTAATTGTATCTTGCTTTTAAATGTTTACTCTTCCTACTGCACAGCACATAAAAATAAAATAGATTAGATTGGATGTCACACTAGTCGAAGCAACGCTTCAACTTTTTCTTAGTAAATTGAGCAGGCATGTGAAATCCGCGTTTTTAAACCTCATGTTCGCGTCAAAATATTACTTCTGTCTTTTTTTTAAATGAAACACCAATAAAAATATGATCCAAAACAAAATTTGTTGAACACTCTCCTCAGCCGCAGGTACTCGCTTTTCCTCTTGCCTAAATGCTGCACTGAGTTGCAGGACAAACTAATACTGTATGATTAGCAGCAAAGTGGACAGCCGTTAACAACTTTGCTGCTTATAATATTTGGATAATTATAATCTGGCCAATGTTAGAGCCGAACCAGTTGTTGTTTTAGAGCAGGCATGGGTAAATATTTTGACTCGGAGGCAGTGTTGGGACTAACGCGTTACAAAGTAACGCGTTACTGTAACGCCGTTAGTTTCGGCGGTAACTAGTAATCTAACTCGTTATTTTTTATATTCAGTAACTCAGTTACCGTTACTACATGATGCGTTACTGCGTTATTTTATGTTACTTTTTATGTAGTATAAAGTGTGTTTTATCGGAGCGGTGCAGTGTCGTAGTTCTGATTCTTCTGAGAAGAGACCTGCGCTCTGTGTGTGTCTGGGTGTTAGTGTGGGGAGTGTGGGGAGGGGGGGGGGGGGGGGGGGGGGGGCGTGTCTGATCATGGCGGAGCCAGAAGTGGAGTTTGTTAACCTGGAAATATTTTCACTACTTTTCTTTTGTCGAGCACAGAGAAAATAACATTTTAGTTAAATGTAAATTGTGCTTTGAATCAAAGATCCAATCTACTGCCCAAAACAGCAAATCAAATCTGCTGAAACAAGCTACACAAGCAACATGCTTCGACAAAGTTAGTAAAGAGAGACAGAGACTCCAATGCCACTTTCCCTCCACCGGACCACCACCACCACTTAAAGGCTTACTGAAACCCACTACTACCGACCACGCAGTCTGATAGTTTATATATCAATGATGAAATCTTAACATTGCAACACAAGCCAATAGGGCCGGGTTAACTTATAAAGTGACATTTAAAACTTCCTGGGAAATATCCGGCTGAAACGTCGCGGTATGATGACGTATGCGCGTGACGAAGTCAGAGTAACGGAAGTTATGGTACCCGTAGAATCCTATACAAAAAGCTCTGTTTTCATTTCATAATTCCACAGTATTCTGGACATATTTTGCAATTTGTTTAATGAACAATGAAGGCTGCAAAGAAGACAGTTGTAGGTGGGATCGGTGTATTAGCAGCGGACTACAGCAACACAACCAGGAGGACTTTGTTGGAGCGCTAGCCGCGCTAGCCGGCGACCTCACCTTGACTTCCTACGTCTCCGGGCCGCCAAACGCATCGGGTGAAGTCCTTCGTCCTTCTGCCGATCGCTGGAACGCAGGTGAGCACGGGTGTTGATGAGTAGATGAGGGCTGGCTGGCGTAGGTGGAGAGCTAATGTTTTTAGCATAGCTCTGTGAGGTCCCGTTGCTAAGTTGCTAAGTTAGCTTCAATGGCGTCGTTAGCACAGGATTGTTAACCTTCGCCAGCCTGGAAAGCATTAACCGTGTATTTACATGTCCACGGTTTAATAGTATTGTTGATTTTCTATTTATCCTTCCAGTCAGGGGTTTATTTTTTTGTTTCTATATGCAGTTAAAGCACGATGCTATCACGTTAGCTCGTAGCTAAAGCATTTCGCCGATGTATTGTTGTGGAGATAAAAGGCACTGAATGTCCATTTCGCGTTCTCGACTCTCATTTTCAAGAGGATATAGTATCCGAGGTGGTTTAAAATACAAATCCGTGATCCACAATAAAAAATGGAGAGTGTGGAATCCAATGAGCCAGCTTGTACCTAAGTTACGGTCAGAGCGAAAAAAGATACGTCCATCACTGCCTCTCAAGTCGTTCACTGTAAAGTTCCTCATCTACAAATCTTTCATCCTCGCTCAAATTAATGGGGTAATCATCACTTTCTCGGTCCGAATCTCTCTCGCTCCATTGTAAACAATGGGGAATTGTGAGGAATACTAGCTCCTGTGACGTCACGCTACTTCCGGTACAGGCAAGGCTTTTTTTTATCAGCGAGCAAAAGTTGCGAACTTTATCGTCGATTTTCTCTACTAAATCCTTTCAGCAAAAATATGTCAATATCGCGAAATGATCAAGTATGACACATAGAATGGATCTGCTATTCCCGCTTAAATAAAAAAAAATCATTTCAGTAGGCCTTTAAGGATTAACTCTGCCTCTGCTCATCATTCAGCACTGAAGGTACACACTCTGTCAACCAAAGTTTCCTCTAATTTTTCATGTGTGCGAGCAAACGCAAAAACTCCCTGAGCATTCAGTGGAGCCCATGTGAGCAACATCAGACGTGCACACTGTGGCTACACCAGCAGCACACCTGTCCCAAACCTGACTAAATAACAAGTTACATCTCCATCCATCCATCCATTTTCTACCGCTTGTCCCTTTCGGGGTCGTGGAGCCTATCTCAGCTGCATTTGGGCTAAAGGCGGGGTACACCCTGGACAAGTCCCCACCTCATCGCAGGGCCAACACAGATAGACGGACAACATTCTCTTATTATTATAATCAAATGACAGCAGTCATTTCCATTTCTAATATAAGTGTTTAGGCCCACTTACAATGACAATAACAACAAATATTGTTTTTCATGAACTGCATACTTGTATTGTTTGTCTGGGTGGAGGTCCTGCTTTGGAAATAGTTTGTACCCCTTTCAGACATTGCATTTAGTTCCCATTAAAACATTCACATGTTGCACAATGAGATGTAAGCAGGGGCTCATGTGTACATTCCTGCAACTTCCTGTTTGTAAAAAATATATTTTTATTAGTATTTATTTAATATACTAACAGCATTTCATGATTAATATTTATAAATTAAGATTCCTAATAAATGACACTAGAATAAGCACACATTTCATTGGTAAATCATAGAGTAACGACCTGGAATGACACTTTATGTGTGGTGTTGGAGTTGTCCGACTTTTTGTGTGGCTGTAAACGCATCACTGGCTAAGTGCCATATGTGCATGTGTTGGCGCAAGTGAGAAAGAGCGAGTGGCTGCTGTTGATGTAACAAAGTTGCTTTTGGTCTGGTTTGTACTGCAGAAAATGACCACTTTTGCTAGATATAATTTTTTTTACTAATGTTTTTGTGATGTGTTTATGGCCGACAATAAACAGTTTTGCTCAGTAAAGTGATGGATGGAATTCATGTCCTCAAAGCGCCTCGACAGACGTTACGATATTTGAACAAGGAGGACGAAAAGTGTTTTCTCTGTCGTGTCCGTGTTGTGTCGAAAATTGTTATGCGCTTATTTTTTTATTTGATTTTGTGCGTGGTATAGATTTGCTGTGCGCAGGACGCTTGAGCAGTGCGCAATTGCACAGGCGCGCACCTTAGAGGGAACGTTGCTGTCAATTCTCTTATATACTCTTTCATTCTAGACTTCTAGAGTGTTTGATTATCACATCACTCTAAATGTATAGACTATAAAGTTCACAAACATAAAGAGGGATCCTAGTGGGCCAGGCCAATCTTTCCTTATCTCTAAACTAAAACTGGGGAAATGTGTAGAGTGTTCTGGGCTTCAGACATGATTTTGTGTCAGAATTAATTGAGGAAAAAATGCCTGGTTAGGCTTTGTGTATGTAGTGTGTGCCTTTCTTGCTTTACAGCTATGCTGTTATTATGATGTTTGTTACTTATGTATGTTATGTTGCAGCTATTTAAAATAGTTTTGTCAATTTGTTCTGGCCAGAAACAAATTGACCTTTGTAACATATCTTTGTCTTTGTGTGTTGTATGTAGAACATTGCTTAGCAGAGTTCAGTGATGCAAATGCATGTCAAGTTGATCAACAGATTGTATTATTCTCCACTGCAATAACAGTACTGACATGAAGGCTAAAAGGGCATTAATGGGAGCCTTAAAAAAAGAAGAAGAAAAAAAAAAGTAACTAAATAGTTACTTTTCACAGTAACGCATTACTTTTTGGTGTAAGTAACTGAGTTACTTTTGAAATAAAGTAACTAGTAACTGTAACTAGTTACTGGTTTTCAGTAACTAACCCAACACTGCTCGGGGGCCACAATGGTCAGTAAAAATGGTGCTGTGTGTGTTTTAAAAAATATATATACTGTATATACACATATATATATATATTGTATATATTACACATAATATATATCATATATATTATATGTGTATAAATATGTATGTATATATATATATATATATATATATATATATATATATATATATATATATATATATATATATATATATATATATATATATATATATATATATATATATATATATAGGTAAAAGCCAGTAAATTAGAATATTTTGAAAAACTTGATTTATTTCAGTAATTGCATTCAAAAGGTGTAACTTGTACATTATATTTATTCATTGCACACAGACTGATGCATTCAAATGTTTATTTCATTTAATTTTGATGATTTGAAGTGGCAACAAATGAAAATCCAAAATTCCGTGTGTCACAAAATTAGAATATTGTGTAAGGGTTAAATTTTGAAGACACCTGGTGCCACAAACTAATCAGCTGATTAACTCAAAACACCTGCAAAGGGCTTTAAATGGTCTCTCAGTCCAGTTCTGAAGCCTACACAAACATGGGGAAGACTTCAGATTTGACAGCTGTCCAAAAGGCAACCACATTGCACAAGGAGGGAAAGACACAAAAGGTTATTGCTGAAGAGGCTGGCTGTTCTCAGAGCTCTGTGTCCAAACACATTAATGGAGAGGCAAAGGGAAGGAAAAACTGTGGTCAGAAAAAGTGTACAAGCGATAGGGATCACCGCGCCCTGGTCAAGATTGTGAAAAAAAACCCATTCAAAAATGTGGGGGAGATTCAGAAGGAGTGGACAGCTGCTGGAGTCAGTGCTTCAAGATCCACCACCAAGAGACGCTTGAAAGACATGGGTTTCAACTGCCGCATACCTCGTGTCAAGCCACTGTTGACCAAGAAACAGCGCGAAAAGCGTCTCACCTGGGCTAAGGAAAAAAAGAGCTGGACTGCTGCTGAGTGGTCCAAAGTCATGTTTTCTGACGAAAGCAAATTTTGCATTTCCTTTGGAAATCGAGGTCCCAGAGTCTGGAGGAAGACAGGAGAGGCACAGGATCCACGTTGCCTGAAGTCTAGTGTAAAGTTTCCACCATCAGTGATGGTTTGGGGTGCCATGTCATCTGCTGGTGTCGGTCCACTCTGTTTCCTGAGATCCAGGGTCAACGCAGCCGTCTACCAGAAAGTTTTAGAGCACTTCATGCTTCCTGCTGCTGACCTGCTCTATGGAGATGGAGATTTCAAGTTCCAACAGGACTTGGCGCCTGCACACAGCGCAAAATCTACCCGTGCCTGGTTTACGGACCATGGTATTTCTGTTTTAAATTGGCCCGCCAACTCCCCTGACCTTAGCCCCATAGAAAATCTGTGGGGTATTGTGAAAAGGAAGATGCAGAATGCCAGACCCAAAAACGCAGAAGAGTTGAAGGCCACTATCAGAGCAACCTGGGCTCTCATAACACCTGAGCAGTGCCAGAAACTCATCGACTCCATGCCACGCCGCATTAACGCAGTAATTGAGGCAAAAGGAGCTCCAACCAAGTATTGAGTATTGTACATGCTCATATTTTTCATTTTCATACTTTTCAGTTGGCCAACATTTCTAAAAATCCCTTTTTTGTATCAGCCTTAAGTAATATTCTAATTTTGTGACACACGGAATTTTGGATTTTCATTTGTTGACACTTCAAATCATCAAAATTAAATGAAATAAACATTTGAATGCATCAGTCTGTGTGCAATGAATAAATATAATGTACAAGTTACACCTTTTGAATGCAATTACTGAAATAAATCAAGTTTTTCAAAATATTCTAATTTACTGGCTTTTACCTGTATATATATATGTCTTAATTAGATTATCCAAAAAAATTGTGCTCAATACCGTGGTAGAGCGCAATATATGTATGTGTGGAAAAAAATCACAAGACTACTTCATCTCTACAGGCCTGTTTCATGAGGGGTCTCCTCAATCATCAGGAGATTTTAATAGAAGCATTCACATATCATGGTTTATATAGGGCACAGAACGGGTGGGTACAGGCAGGCGTAGAGGCGTGGTGATTGGCTCATGTGTTTCTGTTTCATGAGGGAAACCCCTCATGAAACAGGCCTGTAGAGATGAAGTAGTCTTGTGATTTTTTCCACACATACATATATATATATATATATATATATATGTAACTCAGAATTAATAACGATTAATCGCAGATATGTATCAGTGTTGGCGCTAGGAATTTTCAAAATGGGGCCAAGTCATATAAATTGGGTCCCACAGTAAATTTTTGTGGTCCCACTTTTTTGTAAGCGTTTTGAAAACAAATGATAAATGTATGCATTATCCTGTTATATCTCACATTCTATATTGTGTTTTGGAAAAAGGTTGTCATAAATGTTACTCAATTCATTAAAAAATATAATACAAAAGAAAACACATTTTTATGCATAAGTAAATGTATTCAGTTATAGTGTGTGAAAGCGAGTGTGAATGTTGTCTGTCTATCTGTGCTGGCCCTGCAATGAGGTAGCGACTTGTCCAGGGTGTACCCCGCCTACCGCCTGAATGCAGCTGAGATAGGCTCCAGCTTCCCCCGCGACCCCGAAAATGACAAGAGGTAGAAAATGGATGGATGGATAAACATTCATTCACTTTCTTCTTTGCTTAATGGATCTAAACTTTACCGCTGTCGGTAGTTTTTTCTATATTTTTATTTAATAAGTTGAAGGTGTATTTATTTCAGTATAAAAGGGTAAAACGTTTTTTGCTTCGGTCATGAAATTATGATAATCGTGTGCACTCTAACCATTAGGCCACTGAGTAGTAAAGGTCCTTCTCTGTGAATTCTCCGGGTGAAGGTGGAGCTCCTGCCTTCTGTGTTAGGAGCATTGATGGTGAAAGAATGAAGCGTTGTTGTGGGTCTATGGATACAGGTCGAAGTGGTCGTGCATTTATAATTGCAGTGACCTCCGCCATCATAGTGCAAAGGACTTTGTGGGTTATACGTGTCCCATGCTGCAGTAACATTGAATCCAGGATTCTTCTTGCAATCCCGATCATTCGCTCCCAGGAGCCTCCCATATGGGAATCATGTGGTGGGTTGAATTTCCAAATGCACTGCTGATTACTGAGACACTTCTGCACTGCCTTGTTCATTCCAAGCTCTTTGCATGCTCCCGTAAAATTAGTGCCACAATCAGAATGAAAAAACGCCTGATGGCGTTGATGCAACTTGAAGTGTCCATAGACTCGATTAACTCATGAACTGCTCTCGAACTAAGACAAGTGAACATCATGGCTCACCGCTTGCTCTCTGCTTGTCCTCCTCTGGTACGTCTGGTTAGGACAGACCAGGGTCCAAAGACATCGACTCCCACATACGTAAAAGGAGAACAAGATTTAAGACATTCCGGAGGCAAATTAGCCATTTGTTGTTCTTGAACCTTCCCTCGAAGTCTACGACAGATTGTGCATTTGTGAAGAATTTAGTTGATTAAAGACCGACCACCTAGAATCCACAATCCTGCTGCTCTGATGCCTCCTTCGGTAAAATGTCGGCCTTGATGTTTTACCTGCATATGGTAAATGGTAAATGGGTCGTACTTGTATAGCGCTTTTCTACCTTTTTTTTTTTTAAGGAACTCAAAGCGCTTTGACACTATTTTCCACATTCACACACACACACATTCACACACTGATGGCGGGAGCTGCCATGCACGGCGCTAACCAGGCCCATCAGGAGCAAGGGTGAAGTGTCTTGCTCAAGGACACAACGGACGTGACTAGGATGGTAGAAGGTGGGGATTGAACCAGTAACCCTCAGATTGCTGGCACGGCCACTCTCCCAACTTCGCCACGCCATCATACGGTGGTGGCGCGTGAGCAACACAGAGATGTGGTTTTTCCTGGGGAGGATTACAGGATTATTTTTTAAACGTGTGAGTTCAGAGCACTTTAGTCTACCTCCCACACAAATGAGTCCATCCTCCAATGTTGGGTTGAGTTTCAACAAAGGGCTGTTTCTTGAAACTGGCTTGTTTTCTTGTAAAGCTAAAAGCTCTTCTGAGAAGGCTGCCTTTTGTGCTGCCCTCAGAATAATATCTTTAGCTTGAGCCATTTCATCTGCAGTGCGTGGTTGGTGACACTTGTGCCAGCCTTGCATCCATCTTTTTGATTTGACCTTTTATATGCTCGTGCGACGTGGATGAGGAATGCCACACCCCTCGCCAAGGAAGTGAATGTGGAAAATCGTTGGAAGCGATCTGCGTTAAAGGCCTACTGAAATGAAATTTTCTTATTTAAACGAGGATAGCAGATCCATTCTATGTGTCATAGTTGATCATTTCGGGATATTGCCATATTTTTGCTGAAAGGATTTAGTTGAGAACATCGACGATAAAGTTCGCAACTTTTGGTCGCTGATAAAAAAGCCTTGCCTGTACCGGAAGTAGCGTGATGTCACAGGTTGAAGGGCTCCTCACATTTGCACATTGTTTACACCAGCAGCGAGAGCTATTCGGACCGAGAAAGTGACGATTACCCCATTAAAGATTTGTGGATGAGGAAAATGAGAGTGAAGGATTAGAGTGCAGTGCAGGACGTATCTTTTTTCGCTCTGACCGTAACTTAGGTACAAGGGCTCATTGGATTCCACGCTTTCTCCTTTTTCTATTGTGGATAACGGATTTGTATTTTAACCCACCTCGGATACTATATCCTCTTGAAAATGACAGTCGAGAACGCGAAATGGACATTCACAGTGACTTTTATCTCCACGACAATACATCGGCGAAGCACTTCAGCTACGGAGCTGTCGTGATAGCATCGTGCTTAACTGCGGATATAAACAGAATAAATAAGTTCCTGACTGGAAGGATAGACAGAAGAACAACAATACTATTATTACTATTAAACCCTGGACCTGTAACCACACGGTTAATGCTGTCCAGCCTGGCGAAGCCTAGCAATGCTGTTGCTAACGACGCCATTGAAGCTAACTTAGCTACGGGACCTCGACAGAGCTATGCTAAAAACATTAGCTCTCCACCTACGCCAGCCAGCCCTCATCTGCTCATCACGACCCGTGCTCACCTGCGTTCCAGCGATTGATGGCGCGACGAAGGACTTCACCCGATCATCGATGCGGTCGGCGGCTAGCGTCAGATAGCGCGTATGGTATCCAACTTAAAGTCCTCCTGGTTGTGTTGCTGTAGCCAGCCGCTAATACACCGATCCTATCTACAGCTTTCTGCTTTGCAGTCTGCATTGTCCATTAAACAAATTGCAAAAGATTCACCAACACAGATGTCCAGAATACTGTAGAATTTTGCGATGAAAACAGATCTGTTTGTATTGGGATACAATGGTGTCCCAATACTTCCGCTTCAACCGGTGCAGACCTTCAACAGGTCTGCACTTGTGGTCGGATTTCAGAGTCATTATCTGGTCCAATGAGCTCAAACCTTTTCACTGGTAGGTATGTATGTATATATACGTGTATGTGTATGTATATGTATGTGTATGTGTGTGTATGTGTACATTTGTATGTGTATGTTTATGTATATAGATATGTATGTATATTTCTGGGGGTACGTTCTGGGCCTGCCTGTCGGGTGGGGTTCGGCGCCTCAGGCTACTGCATCCGGACTGCGTGTCTGGAGCTCCTGGGTCCCACCGTCCATCCCTTCCGGGTGCCCGTCTTGGTTGGGGCCTGCTGGGTCTGGTCCCTGCGTGTACTATGGTAGTTTAGTGCTGCAGGGTATTCCGAGGTGCTGCGAGTCGGCCAGTTGTTGGGGTAGCGACCTTGTGTGTCAGCATGTCTGTGATCTTCTTTTAATTCTTTTTTTTTTTGTTTAAATAGATTTAATTATTTATTTATTCTTATTTTTTAATGTATTTTATTATTATTATTATTATTTATTTTATTTATTTATTTTCCCCTACCTCAGGGGGGGACTCGGCGGGGCGGTTGCTGGTTGTTCCATCTCCATCGTTGGGGTCCGTGCGGGTGGGGTGGGTGGTTGGTTCCCGTGGCCCCGTGCTGGGTGGTCCTGTGGCGGCCAGCTTGGGTGGGGTGGCCGTGGGCTGGCCTCGCCGGGCTTTCCGGGGGTGGGGGTGGAGGGGGGGGCGGTCTTCCCGTCCGGTTGCGGGGGGTCAGGCTCTGGGGTTCCTGTCGCTGTCCGGCTTGGCTGCGTGGGGGCGGTGGTCCCTGGTTCCCTGGGCACCACACCTACTGTTTATGGGATGGGCTCTCGGGGAGGCTGGGGCCGTACTCTGGCTCCTGCACACACTGGGAGTCAAATGTATTGTACATGCAAATTCACATATACTCACATACATACATACACACATACATAGGTACCTACGCTCCCACATACATACACAAATACAGTACATATTTACACACTCACAGTTCGTACATCCACACGCACCCTCATTATACAAACATACTGTATACACATACTGTACATATACATTCACTGTAAAAACATGCATATACACATACTGTACATATACACTCACTGTACAAACACACACATACTGTACATATACATTCACTGTACAAACACACACATACATATACTGTACATATACATTCACTGTACAAACACACATATACACATACTGTACATATACATTCACTGTACAAACACACATACTGTATACACATACTGTACATATACATTCACTGTAAAAACACACACATACACATTCTATACATATACATTCACTGTACAAACACACATATACACATTCATTCACTGTACAAGCACACATATACACATACTGTACATATACAAGTACATATGCACACATACGCTCATGCACATAATCACGTTTCATCAAACATATATTAACGTTGTTGCCCTAGGGTAAACTGGGTATAACACATGGCACACTGACAAAGCTTAACCTATTGTTACTATAACAATCTACAAGGTTAATGTAGGTTGCTTCTCTTTCTTCCCCTCCATTTTTCTGCATTCTTTCGTATCTCAAGTTATCATTACGTATTTGTATTGTTGCATTTGAACAATTGTATTGTTGATAATAAAGGTAAAGTGTTGGTATTGTTTATTATCAATAGCACTATTTCTATTGGTATTTATATTGCTCCATTTTTAGTGTAATAATGCTCATTATCATTTCTGTATTATTTTTTATTTTCGCTAACTGCTTATTTGCTATTACTTTTACCATCATATTTTTACGTGTCGTATTTGCTGATGTTGCTCTGTTGTTGTTGTTGTGTTTGCTGTTGTTGTTTTTGTCTCTCTGTCTAATCCCCCTCTTGTCCCCACAATTCCCCCCTCTGTCTTCCTTTTTTTCTCTTTCTATCCCCTCCTGCTCCGGCCCGGCTGCACCAAATGATAATATAAATACATTTAATAAAGTCAAAATACAAATAAGGCAACAAGAGAAGTATCCTACACTTCTCTTTTGTAAAGTAAATCTGAACAGCCGATATGGGCATCTACATCAACTATATGATTTGCCTGAGAAGCTGGGCAGGACATAAAAAAAAATAATAATAAAAAAAAACAAAAAAAAAAACCTTTTACTGGTTTGTGTCGTCTTTACAGATGTCAGATGCAGGGCCGATAAACCAAGATGTTTGTCCAAGGCTTGATACAGGTAAGGATCTTGACGCATGATCTGCAGGGTTTTCCTCCGTGCACACATAGTTCCATTGATCAGGATTTGAAGATTGACGAATACGCTGGAGTCTGTTATGAACGTAGGTGTAGAAACGTTTTTTCTCATTGCAAATGTATCCAGGCACTACCTTACTGTCCGTGTAGAATCAAACTTCGTCGAACTTGAGGTCCAGCTCATCTTGGATGAGATCTGCCATCTCTACCGCTAGCATAGCAGCACAGAGCTCCAGCCTTGGGATGGTAGGTTCAGACTGGGGTGTCAACTTGGCTTTACCCATCACAGGGATACCAAGCCATCGTCCATATAAAAGTGCCTTTCCACAAACCTGACAGTATCAGCTCCGTGCTGCTGTACACCTTCCCTGATGGCCTTTCGCAGCCCATAGATTGCCACGGCAGGAGATGGTGTGTTGCCAAACACGTGGACCCTCATGCGATACTCAATAACTGGCTTACTGGGATCGTTGTCCTGATGCCACAAGAAACGTAGGAAATTTCTATGATCTTCATGCACCAAAAAACAATGAAACATCTGCTGGATGTCTGCCATAATCGCAACCCTTTCCTTCCGGAAGCGCAGAAGAACGCCCAGCAAGGAGTTGTTGAGGTCGGGTCCTGAGAGTAGCACATCATTTAGGGAAATACTTGCTTGTTGGGTGCAGGTTTTCGTGGATGGTATACACCAAAAGGATGGCAAATACCAGCACTCTTCATCTTTCCTCAATGGCGGTGCTACCTCTGCATGCTTGTTGGTTATGAGCTTTTCTATGAATGTAACATACTGTTCCTGCATTTCCGGTTTCCTTTGGAGGGTTCGTTGAAGTGACATGAACCGCTTGATTGCCTGGTCCTTATTGTTTGGCAAATGTTGACGTGGTTCCTTAAATGGGAGTGGAGCGACCCAATTGTTGGATCAATCTCTGTACGTGTGAATGTCCATGATCTTTAGAAAGAGGAGGTCATCCATTGATGGAGCAGGTTTTGTTGTCATGTTCAGTTTGGTTGAAAACAGTCGATCCCAGCATCCTTTCTTGTGATTTGCAGGACTGGTTGAAGGTTTGTTGCTTCTTCTTAACACACATGACACTGGTGCAGGGTTGAAAGATGGAATGACGTCCATTTTCCCTTACGTTTGTTTTCATTTAATTAATTGTTGGTTTGTGTGTATTGCCTAAACACATTTCTCCCATCACCACCCAGCCTAAATCCAGACGTTGTGCAAAAGGAGCATTGTGTGGTCCATTTACTTGCTGTCTGACCTTGTGTGCCCTGATTACATCTCTTCCGAGGAGCAGGAGTATTTGGGCATCTGTGTTCAATTCAGGGATGTTTGGCAATGTGATGGAGATGGGGTTGATGCAAAACTGCATTTGGTGTTGGGATCTTATTCCGATTATTTGGAATCTCTTGACACTCGAGGAGTGGTGGAAGTGAGATGAGAACTGTACCATCTAGGGACTCAATCTGGAAACCTTCAGCCTCCCTGCCGTGTGCCTCTACAAGGCCAGAACAAGTTCTGAGATGATAGGGGAATGGTTTGCTGTCCACATTGAAAATTAAAAAAAATTCTGGTCTTGCCAATTACTTTGGTCATCCAGAATTACGTGGTCCTTGAAGTCTTGTCCTTGAAGTCTTTATGGTACATTTTAGTAAGGCATATTTTTGAGCATGACCGCCCCCACTGACCTTGACCGCAAACATCTGTACAGCGTGTGCTAACATCAGGCATGTTAGACTGGAGGAGGGGGGAGGTTTGGGAATTAAAAAATAATAATAAAATATATATATATATATATATATATATATATATATATATATATATATATATATATATATATATATATATATATATTTTTTTTTTGTTGTTGTTGTTGTTTTTTTTTTTTTTTTTTTTTTTTTTTTTTTTTGTTTTTGTTTTTGTCATTAAAAATTACAATCGTGCATGCTTACGGACTGTATCCCTGCAGACTGTATTGATCTATATTGATATATAATGTAGGAACCAGACATATTAATAACAGAAAGAAACAACCCTTTTGTGCGAATGAGTGTGAATGAGTGTAAATGGGGGAGGGAGGTTTTTTGGGTTGGTGCACTAATTGTAAGTGTATCTTGTGTTTTTTATGTTGATTTAATTAAAAAAAATAAATAAAATAAAAAATAATATATATATATATATATATATATATATATATATATATATATATATATATATATATATATATATATATATATATATATATATATATATATATATATATATATATATATTTAAATTTCTTGTGCGGCCCGGTACCAATCAATCCGCGGCCCGGTGGTTGGGGACCACTGGTGTAGAGGACAACATTCATTGGGGTCACTATTGGTTGTTAAAATGTCTGTTTTGTGCACTGTGATGGGTCTGTTGCAATGTGTTTGTCAGGGTTAGCAGTTGTATTGTACTGGTGGGAGAAACTGGTATCGTTTCGTTTCTTTGCCTCGGAGCACACAAAAACACAGAAGTAGTGGAAGGGAGGGAAGCAACCGATATTGTGTTCTTTGTACAAGGACCCAGAAGACATCCATTTCTCCTGAAGGCTATAAGGAAGCTTGGCCACAATTGGCCCAATTCCTCGTGACGTATCAGATAGGACAAGCCGGTGACATAGCCGTCCTCCTTTAAACCTTGAATTTCCATGAGCAAATCTCCCAGTTTGTGTAGCTTAGTGTTGTATTTATTAGAAATTTTGGGGAAATTGTCTAGCCGATCAAATAGTGATTTTTCGATGATTTCAGGAGCAGCATAACAGTCACGCAGTCTCTCCCATGCTTTGTGTAGAGCCAGTTCTGGATGATTTACATACATTTAGCGGATGCGTCTCACATGTTCTCCAGACTCCTTACCAAGCCACTTTGTCAGGAGGTCTAGTTCTTGGGTTGTTCTGAGGTGAGCACCGCTGACCGCTGTAGTGAATGACGACTCCCATGCGCGATAATCTTCTGGTTTATCGGCGAAGTAGTACAGTCCTGAAGTGATGAGATCTCGTGTCGCCATAGTGGGCCAACGGTTCAACTGAAGACGGCATGCTGACTTGTGGAACCTGTCGGGGAACATAGGGCAGAGCATGTATGTTTGAGCCAGATTGTCTTTTTTCTTCAAAGTTTGTCGTAGCTTTAAAGGCCTACTGAAATTTTTTTTTTAAATTTAAACGGGAATAGCAGATCCATTCTATTTGTCATACTTGATCATTTCGCGATATTGCCATATTTTTGCTGAAAGGATTTAGTATAGAACAACGACGATAAAGATCGCAACTTTTGGTATCTGATAAAAACAACCCTTGCCCCTACCGGAAGTAGCGTGACGTTACAAGACAAAGGATTCCTCACAATTCCGCTTTGTTTACAATGGAGCGAGAGACATTCGGACTGAGAAAGCGACGATTACCCCATTAATTTGAGCGAAAAGATGAAAGATTCGTGGATGAAGAACTTTAGAGTGAAGGACTACAGTGTAGTGCGGGGTGTATCTTTTTTCGCTCTGACCGTAACTTAGGTACAAGCTGGCTCATTGGATTCCACACTCTCTCCTTTTTCTATTGTGGATCACGGATTTGTATTTTAAACCACCTCAGATACTATATCCTCTTGAAAATGAGAGTCGAGAACGCGAAATAGACATTCACAGTGACTGAACATGTAAATACACGGTTAATAATTTTCAGCTTGGCGAAGCTAAAAAAATAGAAGCTAACTTAGCTACAGAGCTAACGTGATAGCAGGCTCAAATGCAGATAGAAACAAAATTTAAAAAAACCCTGACTGGAAGGCTAGACAGAAGATCAACAATACTATTAAACCATGAACATGTAAATACACGGTTAATAATTTTCAGCTTGGCAAAGCTAAAAAAATAGAAGCTAACTTAGCTACGGGGCTAACGTGATAGCATCAGTCTCAAATGCAGATAGAAACTAAATAAAAAAAACCCTGACTGGAAGGATAGACAGAAGATCAACAATACTATTAAACCATGAACATGTAAATACACGGTTAATAATTTTCAGCTTGGCGAAGCTAAAAAAATAGAAGCTAACTTAGCTACGGGGCTAACGTGATAGCATCAGTCTCAAATGCAGATAGAAACTACATTAAAAAAAAACCTTACTGGAAGGATAGACAGAAGATCAACAATACTATTAAACCATGAACATGTAAATACACGGTTAATAATTTTCAGCTTGGCGAAGCTAAAAAAAAAAAAGAAGCTAACTTAGCTACGGGGCTAACGTGATAGCATCAGTCTCAAATGCAGATAGAAACTAAATGAAAAAAAAAACCTGACTGGAAGGATAGACAGAAGATCAACAATACTATTAAACCATGAACATGTAAATACACGGTTAATAATTTTCAGCTTGGCGAAGCTAAAAAAATAGAAGCTAACTTAGATGCGGCGGCGGGCGTTGTACGCTTTTGACGACACCCCGGCCGCCATCAGAGTCGGCAAGAAACATATATTTCCCCAAAGTTACGTACGTGACATGCACATATCGACACGCACGTACGGGCAAGCGATCAAATGTTTGGAAGCCAAAGCTGTACTCACCGTAGTGCGTCTGCTATCCTACTCAAAACACAACACAACCTCCTGGTGTTGGTGTTGCTACAGCCAGCCGCTAATACACCGATCGCACCTACAACTTTCTTATTTGCAGTCTCCATTGTCCATTAAACAAATTGCAAAAGATTCACCAACACAGATGTCCAGAATACTGTGGAATTTTGTCGAAGAAAACAGAGGTATTTGTATGCGTCCAAACACTTCCCTTGACCTCGTGACGTCACGTGCATACGTCATCATACTGCGACGTTTTCAAGCGGAAGTTTCGCTGGAAATTTAAAATTGCACTTTATAAGTTAACCCGGCCGTATTGGCATGTGTTGCAATGTTAAGATTTCATCATTAATATATAAACTATCAGACTGCGTGGTCGGTAGTAGTGGGTTTCAGTAGGCCTTTAACTGGCTTATTTAAGTTTGGTGTGGATAAGTGGGATTCTTTATCGCTCTCAAAGTTTGTTTTATTAGGACTGGGTTGCATATATGGAGCATTTTCATCCAGATGCTAGGTGTTGATGGTAGCTTGTGTTAATGGACACGGTTGCTTATTTATTGCTGGACACACGGCAACTGGAGATACCAACTGCTGTTGAAGGTCGATCTGTGATTGAACGTATTCACTAGTGCGTTCAATTTTTGCCTTTTCAGATTCAGTTTTCCTGTCATTGCTAGGGATGATGTTTGATAAGAAATTATCGAGTTTGAGCCTATTATCGAAATCCTATTATCGAACCGATTCCTTATCGATTCTCTTATCGAGTCCAGATAGGTTGTATATGGAAAAAACACACAATATTTGGTTTAACAAATCACTTCACATTCTCTACTGCTCGCTACTATAGTATTACCATATCTGAGTTATTTGTTAGGATCCGCTGCTCGGATCACAGTTTGTTTACTTTTTAGTGTCACGTGTGTTTTCAGCACCTTGTTTTTGTTTCTGTTGCCATGACGGCAGATTGTGCTCACCTGCCTCTGGTTAGCGTTCGGGACGCGCACCTGTTGCCCGAGCGCTAATCAGAGGGCTATTTTGTCATGTCTGTGTTAATCATGTTTTTGTTTTGCTTGGGTTTTGGGCTCTTTTTTTAGTTCCTGGTTGCACTTCCTTGTTTGGTTTGGTTTCCATGGTCACCCATTAGTTTTCACCTGTCTTGTCACGCACCTGTTTCACATCCTCATGTCACGCACCTGTCTCACGTTTTCACTAATCATGTCACCAGTATTTAAGGCCATTGTTGCCAGGCAGTCGGCCTGGCGACATCACTCTGTTCACCTCTGCGCACTTCATGCCTTATCAAGTAAGTTTTTTCTATTCATGCCACAGTTAGCGACTTTTGTTCATGTCCTTAGTCTTTTGCCCACGTGCAAGTTTTTGTTTCATAGTCAAGTTTGTACCTTCGCCTTGTGCGCGCCTTTAGTTTGTTCCTTTTGTTATAGTAAAAAATAAATATGTCCTTACCTTCAAGCCATGTCCGCTCCAACTATTATTGCATCTCGGAAAAACGAACCCGCCATAGTCCACATCATGACAGAATGTCGCCAGCACAAGAACGTTTTTCCGCAAAAAAGTTGGACGAGGGAGCGTGGGAAATCCTGCGCGCTATGGAAGCGGAAACACTGCGCTTTTCCCCCAGGGAGCGCAGTGGGATGATGTGGGGGCCCGGAGGCAAGCTGGTGCCGATCGGCGCGTCACTCTCGCCCCGGAAACGTCGCCAAGGAAAGACTTCCGCGAGTGGACAGGATGCACCACTCCTGCGGGCTCCTCCCCCTCCGGGCGGAAATAGAAGACAGCCAGCCTGGCAGCTCAAGGAGCACGCCACAGACCTGGAGATTTTTTTTCCAAATTCTTTATCCTGTCAATCCAAGCCACCCAAATTCCATGCCCCGCCCCCCAGGACTCAAGCCACGCCCAAGTCACAAATTTTTTTTTCACCCACAAAAGCCCAGGTGGGGGGGGAAAGAAAGACTTTTTGGACAGTTTGGAGGGGAGGATTCTGCCCCCCTCCTGACCACCCTCCACCCACCCAAAGAAACGATTCCAGACCGCAGGGCGCGCGTCTGGTATCCGCTCCTTGAGGGGGGGGCTAAGGCTGGGAATTGTTCAGGTGGGGTGGCTCAGCATCGTCACGCCAAGCCACAGCCTCCAGCACGACCACCACCACCAGTCTTTCATCACGCCAAGCCACAGCCACCAGCTCGGCCACCACCACCTGTCTTTCGACCTGCCAAGTCACAGCCACCAGCACGGCCGCCACCACCAGTCTTTCGACCTGCCAAGCCACAGCCTCCAGCTAGGCCACCTCCACCAGCTCCACGCCAAGCTCCACCACGCCAAGCGCCACCAGTCGCAGCTCCACGCCAAGCGCCACCAGTCGCAGCTCCACGCCAAGCGCCACCAGTCGCAACTCCACGCCAAGCGCCACCCGTGGTAGCTCCACGCCAAGTTCCGCTACCTGCTCCACGCCAAGTTCCGCTACCTGCTCCACGCCGCCAAGTGCCGCCAGTCGCAGCTTCACGACGCCAAGCGCCGCCAGTCGAAGCTCCACGACGCCAAGCGCCGCCAGTCGCAGCTCCACGACGCCCAGTGCCGCCAGTCGCAGCTCCACGACGCCCAGTGCCGCCAGTCGCAGCTCCACGACGCCAAGTGCCGCCAGTCGCAGCTCCACGACGCCAAGTGCCGCCAGTCGCAGCTCCACGACGCCAAGTGCCGCCAGTCGCAGCTCCACGACGCCCAGTGCCGCCAGTCGCAGCTCCACGCCAAGACCAAGACACACCATGCCAAGACCAAGTCCAAGACCCCCCATGCCAAGACCAAGACCAAGACCCCCCATGCCAAGACCAAGTCCAAGACCAACCATGCCAAGACCAAGACCAAGTCCAAGACCAACCATGCCAAGTCCAAGACCAAGTCCAAGACCAACCATGCCGAGTCCAAGTCCAAGACCAACCATGCCAAGACCAAGTCCAAAACCAACCATGCCAAGACCAACCATGGCCACGACAAGCTTCGCCACGCCAAGCTTCGCCGCCTGCTTCATCTGCTGCTTCTACGCCTGCCATGACGACGACGCCGCATCTGTCTTCTCGTCGGCCACGGATATGGCCGCTGCCTGGTCGCCCGCCACGCCAAGTGCGCCCAGGTCATCGTCTGCCACGGATGTGGCCCTTCCCGGGTCGCCCACCTCGCCTGTGGCGGCGGCGTTCCACTCGCCGCCGCCACATGACTATGCCTCGGTGGATTCGGGGCCACTTGGCCTGGCCACCCACCGCCATGTCCCCCTCCCGCCCTCCCGCCCTCCCATGACTCTTGTTCATTTTTTTGTGTTGGGACATCTGGGATCTGTCCGTAAGGGGGGGGGCTCTGTCATGTCTGTGTTAATCATGTTTTTGTTTTGCTTGGGTTTTGGGCTCTTTTTTTAGTTCCTGGTTGCACTTCCTTGTTTGGTTTGGTTTCCATGGTCACCCATTAGTTTTCACCTGTCTTGTCACGCACCTGTTTCACATCCTCATGTCACGCACCTGTCTCACGTTTTCACTAATCATGTCACCAGTATTTAAGGCCATTGTTGCCAGGCAGTCGGCCTGGCGACATCACTCTGTTCACCTCTGCGCACTTCATGCCTTATCAAGTAAGTTTTTTCTATTCATGCCACAGTTAGCGACTTTTGTTCATGTCCTTAGTCTTTTGCCCACGTGCAAGTTTTTGTTTCATAGTCAAGTTTGTACCTTCGCCTTGTGCGCGCCTTTAGTTTGTTCCTTTTGTTATAGTAAAAAATAAATATGTCCTTACCTTCAAGCCATGTCCGCTCCAACTATTATTGCATCTCGGAAAAACGAACCCGCCATAGTCCACATCATGACATATTTAGTCTTTGCCCGGGCCTCACTCGGCCTGGCTTGCTAATTTGCTTATATGCAACAAGTAACAACTTCTTTGATTCCTGCTAGCTTTCATGCTATTTTATTTTTGCTTGCTAGCTCCCATGCTAGTCCCTTTGTTTTTGTCTTTTGTGCTATGTACACGTCTTTGTTTTTTCCCTGCTATGATTTATTTGCTTAAATAAATCATTTTCCTGCCTGCACGCTGTGTCCGAAGCCGTCTGCATTCCTGGGAGAACACCTCGCACCACGATGCGACCAGGTCGTTACATTATTGTGCAGAAATGTGGGGAAATAACTACAAATGTGCGCTACATTCATTAACCGTGTTACAAAAAAGACTGATACATAATGTTGGATATAGAGACCATACAAACACTTTATTTATTGAGTCAAAAATATTAAAGTTCGATGATTTGGTAAAATTGCAACAGCTAAAATGATGTGGAATTAAATGATGGAATGGATTAAGTAAATAAGTTAAACATTGTACTGATATGATCCAGTTTAAGAGGTTGTTCAAATGGATAGTGCTTACAAAGTACAAAGAAGAAGAATTATGAGAAATACTTTCAACCTTATTGAAAATAAGATATTCTTCATCTCAGTATATTAATAATGACTGAATTAATTAATTACATATTACAAAACTGTTGTATATACTAATTCACAGATATTTTATTATAAAAAGGTCAGTAAATGATGTATATATTTGTAAACGCTATGAAGTGGGAAAGGGGTAGGATTAAATAAGCTTTACTTCTTCAAACTCCTGTAAAGTGAAATTTTATGAAACTGTGATGTTTTATACTGTAAGTGTGTTCATGTTCCAAATAAACTAAAGAATTAAAGAAAGCACTACTGATGCCTAATGATGTCATGATCCGTGGTCGGATCATGTTTTGTTTAGTTATGTTCTGTTAGTTTTGGACTTCCTTAGTTGTTTTGTGCACTTCGGGGGTTTGTTTTAGTCACCATGGTTACTTATGATTTTCACCTGCCTTGTACGCACACCTGTTGCTCATCAGAGACTCTATTTAAGCCTGCCTTTTCCGGTCACTCGTCGTGGCTTCATTGTTTGCATTTGCAACAGTTACGTTGGCATTCTGGTTTTCGAGCTCATGATTCCTGTGCTAAAGTTACCTTAGCTTCTAGTATTCCTGTGCTAAGTAAGTTTTTGCTTTAGCTTCTCATGCGAACGGCACGCTTTCCTTTTGTTTTGTTCCTGTCTGTTGTAATGTGTATGATTTATGAGAAATAAATCATCTCCTACCTGCACGCTTTCGTCCGGAGCCGTCAGTTTTGCATCCCGGGAGAACGAACCGCAGCACGCTGCACCCCAACGTGACAAATGACTGAGCTACGTGACGTAATTTCTTGTGGTCCTACGGGGCATTTCTTGTCGGGACTGGATTCGTTCCCAGGGATTCGAATAAAGAACCAACTCTTTTTCTTTACTATGGTGGTCTCGATAACGGGTACCGGTTCTCAAAAAGAGATTCGAGTCCGAGGACTGGGTTCTTTTCTTATCGAACAATCGGGAAAACCGGTTTCGAGCATCATTCCTAGTTATCGCCTATGGATTGTGCTGCCGTAGCCCCCTCCCATACTTGAGCTTCGGCCTCAGCTGCGTCTGCTTTTCGTTGTAGTGTGAGCACTTGTAATTCTGTGCTTATTCTCGTTGTTTCTAATTGATTATGAGCATCTCTGGAGGTCTTTTCCAGTTTTAGCTTAGCTTCTTCCATTTTTAATTTAGCTTCTTGGCTTGCGTACGACGCTCGCACTTTGGCGGCTTCTGCTTTAGCTCTAACAAGTGCTGCACTTGCTGTGGATACTGATGTTTTGCTGCTTCCACTGTGACTTGTCGCCATGTTGATACCGTAGGGCAGCCGGAACGTGCCTTTTTCACTTTAGTGTTCTTGTGAGACGTGTAGAAACGCCGACTTAACACCAAGCCAAACCGGAGTCAATGAAGAGAACATCGTTGTAAGCTTGACCATTTACTTTTGACATTTCTTCATAGACAAGATGGTGAAAAACTGAAAAGAACAAAGACAGAAACACACTTATTGGTGGTATTTGGCAGGATTTGGTGGTAGCGGGGGTGTATATTGCAGCCCGGAAGAGTTAGGGCTGCAAGTAGGGCTGGGCGATATGTCGATATACGCGATATATCGCTGTGCGATATAGAAAATGACTATATCGTGATATCGAGTATACGTTCTCACGCAGTTGCTTTTAGCTGCGTGCATTACACTACAGCAGGGGTCACCAACCTTTTTGAAACCAAGAGCTACTTCTTGGGTACTGATTAATGCAAAGGGCTACCAGTTTGATACACACTTAAATAAATTGCCAGAAATAGCCAATTTGCTCAATTTACCTTTAACTCTATGTTATTATTAATAATTAATGATATTTATCTTTGTGGAAACACTGATCATCTTAATGATTTCTCACAACAAATATATATAGAAACAGATAAATATCAATATGCAACACTTTATTTTTATATTTTCTCTAAGTGCACATTTTTCAAATTGAACATTTTCAAATGATCACTTCTAAGACAGTCTTGTGGAATCACAATATCCCATTTTAACTAGCTAGCCACTAACATTTTTTAACAAATCATGAATTACTTTGCACCATGTTTGTACAAATAAAAACTCATGTAAAATACAAAAGTCAACACTCAAATTTTTAAATAAATCATGTCACACTTTGAACTGGACACCAAACCTGTTATCTGTTTCTTTGTCAGTTAGTGGGAAGCCTGGCATTGCATGCTGTTAACTAGTGTGTTGTACTCTGGTGTGTAACTTGACACTGCAACTCTGAGTGAGTCTTGCAGATGTGCATCAGTGAGGCATGTTCTGTGTTTGTTCTTGATGAAGTTCATGTCAGAAAAGGCTGATTCACAAAGATAAGTTGAACCAAACAGGCTTGCAACCTTCATAGCTGCTGTGCATACACCACTGTACTTTTCTGTGTCAACAAGGCACCAAAAGTTTGGTGCAGCCTGGTGGGCTTTGAGGTGGAGGTCATTTTGCAGTGTTACAATTTCAATCTCCACCTGTTCAGCATCCAGGCTGAATTAAAAAAGTACCAATGATTGTCACACACACACTAGGTGTGGTGAAATTTGTCCCCTGCATTTGACCCATCCCCTTGATCACCTCCTGGGAGGTGAGGGGAGCAGTGGGCAGCAGCGTAGCCAGTTGCACTTAACTGCTCAGCAATGCATGATATGTCCACGTTCATAAAAGGATTAGAAATGAACGACACACATGGCTCAAGCTGATCCAGGTCACAAAACCTGTTTTCAAACTCTTGCCCAACTCTGTTTATGACCTGAGAGTACTTTTCTGCAACTTTGTCAAAAGCCTCAGATGCAGAAGCATTGTCTTTCAGCACCAACTGCACAGAGGGAAAAGGCAGCACTTTTTTTCTCTGTAAATGCCAGCTCACTGGTAAGTGCTGCTATTTGAGCTATTTTTAGAACAGGCCAGCGGGCGACTCATCTGGTCCTTACGGGCTACCTGGTGCCCGCGGGCACCGCGTTGGTGACCCCTGCACTACAGGCTCTCCTCGCACTTTCCGGTCTCTCCTTCTCACAGACAGCAAGCGCACCTTCTTACACACGTCACATACTGTCACGTCATACGTCACATATGTATAAACCCTACCCGAGCGGAGTGGTAGCAGCATGGCTAACGTTAGCTGTGATGCTAGCGCCGCCGTGCGAGCGGTAATACAAGAGAATGAAGGTGCGAATCTGGTAACAAATGGAGGAATAATTAATTCCCAAGAAAAACAGCAGGGGGTCCATCGTCTGCCGGTGGTTTGGCTTCAAGTGGGAATATGTCGAACAGACAACCGTAATTTGTCAAGTGTGGGGCAAAAGCGTTGCTATAAAAACTAGCATTACTGCTGTAACAAACAGTTCAGGGTTTCCCAAGTTACCGGAGTGTGTTAGGTAAGGAGGAGGAGTTTTGTCCCTCCAGAGTTGTTGCCGTAGGGCTGTGACGTAGGGTGTGTGTGGTTGTGGAAGGAGGTGTGTGATGTTGACATTAAAGAAGTGGTGGCTACCGAACCTGCTCTAATGTCTCCCGTTTATTATTTTATTAGATAAGTACACTGTAGAGGCGAACCCAGGACACTCGGCTACACTGCTAATATGTAGCATCATTTGAAAAGTCACCCGCTAGACAATGAAGAGTGCTTACTCCGCACGTCAATATCTCCGTTTGGTGCCACACGTCCACACCATCAAAATGCCGAGGCAAACATTTCCAGATCAACACCGTATGAAAAAAATAGTGATTTTTTTTAGTTGTGATTTCCTTCTCTGCATGAAAATTTAAAAGTAGCATATATTAATGCAGTATGAAGAAGAATGTTTTAATGTAGACACATAGAATCATCATACTGCTGTGATTATATGCATCAAGTGTTCATTCAAGGCTAAAGCAAAATATAGAGATATATATAGTGTATCGCCATATGGCCTTACAATATCGCAATATTAAAAAAAGGCCATATCGCCCAGCCGTAGCTGCAAGGCGTTCTGGGTATTTGTTCTGTTGTGTTTATGTTGTGTTACGGCGGATGTTCTCCTGAAATGTGTTTGTCATTCTTGTTTGGTGTGGGTTCACAGTGTGGCGTATATTTCTACCAGTGTTAAAGTTCTTTATACAGTCACCGTCAGTGTAACCCGTATCACTGTTGATCAAGTATGCATTGCATTCACTTGTTTGTGCGTGAAGAAGCAGCACATATTATGTGACTGGGCCAGCACTCGTTGGACTGGGTAAAAAGCGGACGTGACAATTTTCGGGAGGGGCACTAAAATTTGGGAGTCTCCCGGGAGGGTTGGCAAGTATGAGAATTAGCGGTGAATGCGGTGTTACTGCGGCACCGCCGCTGTATATAATCGGCGGGCCAGCTCTAGTGTTAATTTGATATCGCCTCAAGGGCCAAGTGAAATTACACGGCGGGCCAGAGTTTGACACCCATGGCGTAGTGGGTAGAGCGGCCGTGCCATAAAACCCGAGGGTTGCAGGTTCGCTCCCCGCCTCTTACCATCCAAATCGCTGCCGTTGTGTCGTTGGGCAGGACACTTCACCCTTGCCCCCGGTGCCGCTCACACCGGTGAATGAATGATGAATGAATGAGTTGTAAAAATTAATGATGGGTTTTCACTTCTCTGTGAAGCGCTTTGAGTGCCTAGAAAAGCGCAATATAAATCTAATCCATTATTATTATCTTGGTGACATCATTCACAAAAGTGCAAGTGTTGGCTCAGGCAAAATATCGAGATATATATCGTGTATCGTGACATGGCCTAAAAATATTGAGATATTGATAAAAGGCCATATCGCCCAGCCCTAACTTACGGCATTGCTTCTTCGCTGCTTTGTGTAGGGTGGCAACAGAAATTACTACAGAAGACCGCATGTATGACTTGCTTTCGAACGAATACCAGAAGTCAACCAACAGGAAGTAATTTAGCAGAAGTGACATCATCCAACTGCTGTTCACCGATTATAGCATACAATGAATATAAACAACTTTAGCTCCAAATTAAAGCATTGCAGTCACTAATACAAAAGTATTATCAAGTAATTATGTAAAGAATATTAACAATTGACTTCAGGACAACACAATCCCCAAGTCCAATGCAAAGTGTCGGCTGCAGTGGTGTAAAGCACGTCGCCACTGGACCCTAGAGCAGTGGAGACGTGTTCTCTCGAGTGATGAGTCACGCTTTACCATCTGGCAATCTGATGGACAAGTCTGGGTTTGGAGGATGCCAGGAGAACGGTACATTTCGGACTGCATTGTGCCGAGTGTGAAATTTGGTGCAGGAGGAATTATGGTGTGGGGTTGTTTTTCAGGAGTTGGGCTTGGCCTCTTAGTTCCAGGCCCGGGGGCCAGATCTGGCCCACGACATCATTTTATCTGGCCTGCAAACACCTGGAAATGATATGTGTCAATAAAGTACTTAATATTTGCTTACTAAATGTAATGGATTTTTTTCATTTTGACAGAAAAAATATATGTACTGCTTGAAAGTGCATGCCTTTTTAAACTTAAATAGTATCCATTATTGCAACAAATATTCCAGTATATTATCATACTTTCCAAACGTTTTTTTGTGTAAATAAAAATAAATACTTAAATATTTGCTTGACTTATGATTTTACAGCAAACTACCCATCAAATTATTAAAAATGACAATACATTTTACGGTGTTCTTTACAGCATATTACTGTAAATTGAAAATAACTACAATTTTTTTGTGTAAAAATTCTGGCGCATGGTCAGGATTGTTTTGATTGATTGATTGAAACTTTTATTAGTAGGTTGCACAGTGAAGTACATATTCCGTACTATTGACCACTAAATGGTATCACCCAAATAAGTTTTTCAACTTGTCGGGGTCCACTTAAATTGATTCATGATACAGATATATACTATCAAATACTATCAAATATATGCTAACATCATAGTACAGTCATCACACAAGATAATCATCAGAGTATATACATTGAATTATTTACATTATTTACAATCCGGGGTGTGTGATATGGAGTGGGGGAGGGGGTGGGGGGGTAGGTTTGGTTGGTATCAACACTTCAGATATCAACAATCAGCATCAACAATTGCATCATCAGAGAAATGGATATTGAAACAGTGTAGGACTGACTTGGTAGGATATATATAGCAAGTAGTGGACATAGAGAGGGATCACAAAGTATAAGAAAAAGTGTAAGAAAAAGTGTCTACATTTGATTGGTTGATTGTTTACATTTGATTATTTATAGTCCGATGAGGTATTATGTGGAAGGGAGGGTGTTAGCTTAGGGTTATAGTTGCCTGGAGGTGTTCTTTTAGCGCGGTTTTGAAGGAGGATAAAGATGCCCTTTCTTTTACACCTGTTGGGAGTGCATTCCATATTGATGTGGCATAGAAAGAGAATGATTTAAGACCTTTGTTAGTTCGGAATCTGTACCACCTCTGCCTCAATTTGAGCCAGAAAATATATGTATTGTTGCATTCAAAACAATTGTATTGTTGATAATAGAGATAATTATTGTTATTATGCATGATCAATTGTGCTATTTCTTCAGCATTGTCCACATGTTCTCAATGGGGTTTAAGTCAGGACTTTAGGAAGGCCATTCTAAAACCTTAATTCTAGCCTGATTTAGCCATTCCTTTACCACTTTTGACGTGTGTTTGGGGTCATTGTCCTGTTGGAACATCCAACTGCGCCCAAGACCCAACCTCCGGGCTGATGATTTTAGGTTGTCCTGAAGAATTTGGAGGTAATCCTCCTTTTTCATTGTCCCATTTACTCCCTGTAAAACACCAGATCCATTGGCAGCAAAACAGTAGAATGAGATGTCCTTAGACCCCGAATAAACCTTGAGCAAGTCACCAAACTCTGCACTGCACTGTAGGTCACCAATAATGACTTTAATGCCTTAATATGTCCACATCAACAGAAGTGTTCCAATGAAGCCATATGAGAAGCAGCAGGAGGAGAAAGGGTGTGTGCAGTGTGTGAGCGAGCCAACTCTGTCACACACTGGAGCCTGAACATCAGGTGCGAAGGACAGAGGGACTCAGGTATGGTTCTGCTCTATTTGGTCAACTCAGACTCCTTTGATGTGTTTTTTTTTCCAGACAGAACTACAAACATTGTCTTGCTGTGAAACATACACATATTTCAACCTGCATCTTTCCATAATACGAGTAGGCATGGCTGAAACAGACACGTTTCGAAAAGATGCAACAGACTGCCAACAATATATTTGTTTAAGGTAATATTTTGTAACTTCATAAAACTGGGGTCAAATTACATTGCACCAAAATCAAACATAGGACATAGAAAAATAAATGGATTGCACTTATGATTTCCCAGGGATCTCAAAAATGAGGATGACAAAGATAAAAAAACAAAAGACCAAACACCAACAGTCCCCAAAGTTGGCCCTATTGAAGTGGTAAGTTATTTTTCTGCATTCCTTCACATGATTATTGTGATTTTACTTTTTAGTTTACATGCACACAATATTCCTGTATTTTTCAGAATATTGAAAGTTTAGTTTTAGTTAAGTCTTTATTTAAAGGGACAATGCAAATTAACAGGCATGTGATTTTTCCGTCTATAGTCGGAAATCCATCTTTTTTATCTCTGTAAAAATATAAAAAAATATTTTCCGTTTCCTTTTTTTTCCCGACATACAATGTGTGTTAAAATCTTGATCCGTCTCTTTGCCATACCTGCCAACAACTACGGTTTTCCTGTAATGAGTACGGTTTTTGATCATCCATTCCGGTTTACGGCTGCAGTGGTAAAAACTAAGTTTTTCCATTAAAAATTATTAACTTAAAAATCTAAGCTACGTAGAAAATTTCCCAGTAGCTTCGCTACTTTTTAGTAGTTGGGATTTCCGTAGCTTAGCTATTTTTAGACCCATGTAGCGGTTAACTAAGTTACATGCTAGTGCAACTCCACGGGCAGGGGACAACATATACGGGAAAAATCAATGATGATTGGTTGGTTTACGTATAAGGTTTACTATGATGAGGCACGATTGGTTAAGATTAGGGCAAAATATTACGAACAGGCCAATCAGAGGCAAGATAGGGTGGGTCATCACACACGTACAGCATCATACTTGTACATTACAACCACACCTCTCATTTACATCATCACACGGCGACAATACATCCTGTCTTTCACATCTGTTGTAATTCGTAAACACTAACCATACATTCAAATTGTAAACACTAACCATGAATTGATACTGTTAGGCTTGTCCCTGACAGTTTGGTTATGTTCTAGTTTATCCTCTGTTTGTCTTTATTTCTTGTCAGCACTTTTATTTTGGTTGTTTCCTGCTTGTCTCCCTGAGCGCTGTGTTCCCTCAGCTTCGGCTGATTGGCACCTGGCCACACCTGGTGTCAATCAGCCAGCTGCTATTTAAACCTGCCTTGCCATCCAGTCTGTGCTGGAGTATTGATTGTCGATGTGATTGTCATCACTACCTGTCGTTGTCGCTAATACTTGTTGATGTCTTTGTTTGCGGAAAGCTGTTCCTGTTTGCTAGTTCCTAATTGCTATTTACAGTTTGAGGTCTCCTAGCTCCTTGTTTCATGTTATCCTGTTAGCCATTAGCTGTTTCCAGTTTTTCTGTTTGCTGGTTACTGTTTTCAGTTTGGCTATTCCTAGTTCCTGGTTTGTGTTTTACTTTTATTTTGAACGTTAAATCATGTTTTCCCGGACAAAGCCTGCCATCTCTGCATCTTGGTGGTTCGTCACCAACACCTTGTGACAGATACATTTCATAGCTCATAATAGAATGTTCTCATACATGAATATAATACACATTAAAGGCCTACTGAAAGCCACTACTACCGACCACGCAGTCTGATAGTTTATATATCAATGATGAAATCTTAACATTGCAACACATGCCAATACGGCCGGGTTAACTTATAAAGTGCAATTTTAAATTTCCCGCTAAACTTCCGGTTCGAAACGCCTCTGAGGATGACGTATGCGCGTGACGTCAATCATTGAAACGGAAGTATTCGGACACCATTGAAGCCAATACGAAATAGCTCTGTTTTCATGTCATTATTCCACAGTATTCTGGACATCTGTGTTGGTGAATCTGTTGCAATTTGTTCATTGCATTATGGAGAAAGAAGCTGAGCAAGCAAAGAAGAAAGTTGTCGGTGTGAAGTGTCTATTTTGCGAGGGAAGTCAGCAGCAACACGTACACAACCGTCGCTTCTTTGTTTACATTCCCGAAAGATGCAGTCAAGATCGAAGAACTCGGACAACAGAGACTCTTACCTGGAGGACTTTGATTTGGATACGCAGTTGCGATACCGTGAGTACACAGCTGCGCTTCCAAACATTTGATTGCTTGCTATAACTAGCTCGAGCTAGTAGCTAGGAGCTAGGAGCTAGCATTAGGATTAATTTGTGGCATATTAAATATAAGCCTGGTTGTGTTGTGGCTAATAGAGTATATATATGTCTTGTGTTTATTTACTGTTGTAGTCATTCCCAGCTGGATATCAGGTCCCACCCGCACGCTTCCAAACATTTGATTGCTTGCCAGTACGTGCGTGTCATGTACGTAACTTTGATTAAATATATAAGCTTTATGAACCTTGGGTCAGGTGAACGGTTGTTTGGGCTGAGTGAGTGTGTGTGTTGTGCAGGTGTTTGAATTGTATTGGCGGGTTATATATACGGGATCCCGTCCATATTACCCGCTCGAGCTATAACTAGCTCGAGCTAGTAGCTAGTAGCTAGGATCTAGCATAACAAACACCTAGGTGTTTTTATGCGGGATTAATTTGTGGCATATTAAATATAAGCCTGGTTGTGTTGTGGCTAATAGAGTATATATATGTCTTGTGTTTATTTACTGTTGTAGTCATTCCCAGCTGGATATCAGGTCCCACCCGCGCGCTTCCAAACATTTGATTGCTTGCCAGTACGTGCGTGTCATGTACGTAACTTTGATTAAATATATAAGCTTTATGAACCTTGGGTTAGGTGAACGGTTGTTTGGGCTGAGTGAGTGTGTGTGTCGTGCAGGTGTTTGAATTGTATTGGCGGGTTATATACACGGGATCCCGTCCATATTACCCGTTCGAGCTATAACTAGCTCGAGCTAGTAGCTAGGAGCTAGGAGCTAGCATAACAAACACCTAGGTGTTTTTATGCGGGATTCATTTGTGGCATATTAAATATAAGCCTGGCTGTGTTGTGGCTAATAGAGTATATATATGTCTTTTGTTTATTTACTGTTGTAGTCATTTCCAGCTGAATATCAGGTCACCCCCGGCTCTCACAGCATCTTCCACTCCCCACTAGTCCTTCACTTGCACTTTCCTCATTTACAAATCTTTCATCCTCGCTCAAATTAATGGGGAAATCGTCGCTTTCTCGTTCCGAATCTCTCTCACTTCTGGCGGCCATCATTGTAAACAATAGGGAACTTTGCGTATATGTTCAATTGACTACGTCACGCTACTTCCGGTAGGGGCAAGCCTTTAAAAGTTGCGATCTTTATCGTCGTTGTTCTATACTAAATCCTTTCAGCAAAAATATGGCAATATCGCGAAATGATCAAGTATGACACATAGAATAGATCTGCTATCCCCGTTTAAATAAAAACATTTCATTTCAGTAGGCCTTTAAGTTGTCATGTGGGGTCAAACATACAGTGGTGCCTACCTCAGTGTCCGTGTGAGCAGCTTTGATTGCTTCAAAGCCACTTTTTAAGTTCTACTGTGAATGGAGAATAGTCTGTTTGACTTCTCAGGTCTATTGTGAGGCTGTTCCATTGTTTTATCGCTTTATATTAAAAGGCTGATTGTACAAAATAGTTTTTTTTTTTCTGAGTGTGCTACACTTCCCCCTGGTGTAGGCTCGTGTGTTTCTAGTTGTCACAGCAGATGTGAACTGGACAAAGTGCTTAAATGGCGCTTGTGCAGTGTTGTTTAAGATTCAATGGTCCATTCGTACTTATGCAAATCATTGAATGTTGTCATAATTTACCAGTCTGTATTTTTTAAGGACTAAAGAGTAATGGGGTTGTTGTGGTTTTCGGTCGAGGATTTTGAGCGATTGTTTCCCCGCCTTCCGCCCAAATGCAGCTGAGATAGGCCCCAGCACCCCCCGCGACACCGAACGGGAGAAGTGATAGAAAATAGATGGATGGATGTTTGTGCAAGGTGTCCAATGGCCTCAGGGTTGTTTTACTTGTCTGCGACCAACATGTTATACAATAATTAAAACAAGACACAATCGTTGCATTCAAATAAGTTAGAACTGCTTCTAGTTTTAGCAAATTCTTGATACATTTGAAAATGTTTACTGTATGTTGTAGGGTTGTCCCGATACCAATAATTTGGTACCGGTACCAAAATGCATATCGATACTTTTCAAAATAAAGGGAACTAGAAAATATTTCAATATTGGCTTTATTTTAACAGAAAATCTTACAATACAATAAACATATATTTCCTATTGCAATCAAAGAACAATTTTAGAAGGTTAAAATATAAATTAAAGGGCATTAAACACATTGGGCTTTTGTTGTTGCACTTTACAATTTTCCATATTACATATAGTCTGCCATAATCAAGGATTGGGTTAGAATATAATAAAAAGCTTTATTAACATTATATTAAATGCTTCAAGATTTATGGTTGCCTATGCTGGTCTTTGCTTTAAGAAAAATACAATTATTAGTAGGTACTAAAAACAAAACTATGGATAAATGTACCCAGATAAGCCATATAGCAAGTAAAACACACATTTGTTAAAGATAAAACACAAATTGTAGTAATTTGTTACAAAGTTCTGTCATTTCACTTGCATTAGCTGAAGTTAGATTTGCTTAACTCCGCTAATATTTGCCATCAATCCAAGCAGCTGTGGGTATGTCGTCTACATATCTACATGTTGTGCACAGCAGGGGAGCTGGTTAACTCATGAGAGTAGCGTATGTGTGTTTAAGAGAATAGCTACGTGTTTCTGAGTGACGTCAGTGAGTGGACGAGTAAAGAGAGAGAGAGGTAGTGCGTGCATTGCGCAGTATAGTGACGAATGGGTCTGGTTGTGTCCTGCAAAACTAATGATAAAGCAACGAAATTGTCACAAATCGACGGCCTCGTCATTCTGACCTGAAAGGGGAGCTTAGCAGACCCACTGCCGGGTAAAGTGAAGGTTGTTACCCCCGACGAAAACATCTACCCTGAAGGGAACAACTGCCTTGTGCACCTCTACTACGGCGGGGAAACAATCGCTCAAAACATCATGCGCCTCGGCTCTGTAGTCACCACTGCACAGCGGCCTTCAAATGAAAGAACGGTACCGGTACTTTTCAAAGGCAGTATAGTACCGATTTCAATCAATTAGTATTGTGGTACTTTATTAGTACCGGTATAAAGTACAACCCTAGTATGTTGTACTTGAGACTCTGGCACATCTGTTTGATATGTTGGGTCTAAAGTGACACGCAGGTAGCGATATTCACTGACATTTTTTATTATTTCCCCTTTTACAGTTATATTTGGAAAGGATGATATTTTATATTTGTTAACAAAGTACATTGTTGCCATTTTTTTAATGTTTAATGTGAGACAAGAGTCATGTAGCCATCTTGCCAACTTCCCCATGGCTGCTGTAAGTATATTGGCAACCGTTTCAGCGTCTTTTCTCCAAGTATAAATAACCATGTCATCTGCATACATCTGGATATTAAGTTAACATCCTCACATACAGATGGCAGGTCGTTTGTATACAAGGAGAACAGAAGAGGGCTGATGTTAGAGCCGTGTGGCAGCCCAATATCAGTAGCAGTGATACTGGATGTACTGTTTTTTATACAGACACATTGGGTCCAACCAGATAAGTATGACTTAATCCAGGCCAGAGTATCTGTCGACTGTTTAAGTTTTGTTTATTTTGTAAGTAACATGGGGTGACTGTATCGAATGTCTTGCGATGGTCTAAGACTATTGCTCCTACTACACCTTCCATCGTCCAGGTGTTTTGTGAGTTGTTCAACGACCACTTTTTTATTGATTTGATGTGAAAAGGAGAAGGCTATTTGGTCTTTAGTTGTTGATGTCTTGTTTATTTCCTGCTCTATGGATTGGATTGATAGTAGCTGTTTTTAATGTGGTAGGAAAGAGGTTTTCAGTTATTGATTGATTTATCAATGTTGTTATTGGAGCAGTGAGACTGTTGGTATACGTTTTTAGGAAGAGAGTGTCCAAACCGTGTATAACTCTAGACCGTGAGCTTCATAACGTGAAGAAGATATTGTCTACATTTGTTTCATTTGTTAATTCTAAACTTTGTCCTTTCTGATTAAATGATAATTCACTATTTCAATAGCACTATGACAAGGATTTGTACAGACTAGATGACATTTTCATTAAAATAATTATTGATGTCCAGACTGTCTTAACAGTAATGCCATTGATATTTGATATGATAGTGTTGTTCCTTGTTTGCCCTTTTCCAGTGAGTTTGTCAATGCTTTTCCATAACTATCTAATGTTCCCTTTTGCATCTTTGATTAATTCTAAGTGAAAGTAAGACCTGGCCATCAGGAGACAAGTGTACACCTTCTTCCGAACACCAATTCCGAATAAAGTTAATTTTCCAAATTTTGGAAACCTGTTTCGAGCACCCATATGCCTGTATCATTCTGAAAATAATGCATTTGTAAAAAATACTTGCTTGTGTTGTTGTGCATGCTCACTCCTTAGATTGGGTGAAGGATATTAATGTATTATTACTGTATCTTATGGAGTACATTTATGTAAGTACCGGAACAGGATATTATTTTTAGCTCCAAGTATCTGAAAAACTTCAAGAGGCAGCTTTTGTTCGTGTAATTGTTCACAAGGTTTCTGCAGGTCATTAAAAAGCATCAAAACACATTAGATAGATTTTGCAAAAATCTATTTTAATGGCATTAAAAAGTGTTAAATACGATGTCCAGTGGTATTAAAAAAAATCATACAAATATAGGCCTGGGCCGATAGTGAGTGAGTCAATTAATGGAACGATAACTTGAAATAAACTTGATAACATCAATACATTGCTATGTCTGTGTTTGTTTCTTTTCTTTGTCTCTGGCTTTCAAAATGGTCATAAGGGATCTCACTCTGTGCATCGCTCTCAGCACCTGAGCACGCTTATTTGACAGTAGAATTAAATTATCAGAGTGAAGCCTCTTGTCAGTCATCCACAATATTTGTTTTGGTTACGAGCAGGCCGGACCGCTTGCTTATACACACAGAATGCACGCACATCCACTCACTAGTTGCGACTCAATTGTGAGAAGCACTGCTAAGTAACAAAAGTTAGTTGGAAAAAAAGATTATTACAAAGCCAAATGTCCTTGTGGAGGAATATTTCATTTTCAAACTGAATGAGCAACATGAGCCCATCAGCACAGGCACAGGAGCAAGTATGCTGTGATGACATTGGAAACAAAAAAGACAAAAAAAACCAACTATCTAACTTAGTTTTTCCAACTTGGGAAAAACTGCACTTCAAGATGTTAAATATTTATTGAAGGGCAATTGTTGCTAACAGAAATTGAGAGTCAATTTTATTTTTATATGTTTGTTTACTTAATTAGGATAATTAAGTTATTGACCTTCCTGTTAAGTCTATAGACGGGTGGAAGGAGATAGCACAACAGCTGAAGTCAACTCAATAAATATTTATTGAGTGATTGATGAATACATAGGGTGTGTATGCTACTATGTGTTTGAATGTGAGCTATGTGCTGGGATTAACATATGAAGATACCTTAAGGGGTGTTGTCAAGTGTGTGTAATGAGGGCGTCCAAATCCAGAGGAAGAGGCAGGGAAGTCCGATGTCCAAACGAGGTCGTGGTGCAGGAGAGAGCAAGTCCAGTGTCCAAAAAGGGGTTTGTGATGCAGGAGAGAGCGTCCAAGGTCCAAGCAGGGTGTTGATATCAGGAGAGCAATCCGGGTCCAGGGGAAAAGGATGTTGGCACTGAGGCACGAGACTGGGGAACAAAAGGGAGACGAAGGTGATCAGACTAGGACACAAGGAAACAATCAACAAGAGATAATACTGGTGGTAAGTCAGAGACGTGACGCTTACTGCGAACAGAGCTACGTTCCGACATCGATTAGTCAGCGGCGAGACTCTTTATCCTGTTGTCCGTAATCACTGCCAGCTGTGCTGATTGAAGATTGCCGCCGGCTGCGGCGGCATGTGGGCGCGGTCTGCGCAGCGTGTGTGGAGGCGTGTCCAGAAGCGCTCACAGTGGAGCCGCTGAGTGCTCCTGCAGAAGAGGGAAAGGCAGACTGCGCATGTGCTGTAACACTTCCAAGACAATTGACAATAGAAACAAATCAATACAATAATGATAAACTTTGTTTATCGCATTTAAAAGGGTTATATGAGAACCATAACTTATTTAACTATTTATTTTGAGTTGTTTCGAACGTGCATGCAATACAATTACAATGTAATATATCACATTTTTCCAGTTGTTTCATTACATCATGGAATAGGAAGAAGCAGAGCTTATTTAATCCTACCTCTTTTTGTTTCACAGCAGTTGTATTCCATTTATTTGTTCTCTATTTGTAACACAACAGTGCATTAATCAATTAGTAAATAAATTAATATACTAAATTGGCCCTAGTGTGTGAATGGGAGTGTGAATGTTGTCTGTCTATCTGTGTTGGCCCTGCGATGAGGTGGCGACTTGTCCAGGGTGTACCCCGCCTTCTGCCCGATTGTAGCTGAGATAGGCTCCAGCGCCCCCCGCGACTCCAAAGGGAATAAGCGGTAGAAAATGGATGGATGGATGGATATAGTAAGTAAATAAAAAATCATTAAATAACATAAATAAATATTAAGACATATAAACATATACACAATAATTAAAGTTCTCATAAAAAAATAGTTAATTTATGGTTAACCTAGGAGATGCATGAGATCAAATTTTTTTTTTTTTAAAGTTTAAAGATGTTTATCAGGATTCTTCTTCTTTGTACTTTGTGAACACTTGTAGTTTCAAGAGTTTCTTAAACTGAATCATATTAGTACTCTGTTTGACTTCCTTGCTTAATCCATTCCATAAATTGATTCCACATACTGATATGCTAAATGTTTTAAGTGTTTAAAATGCATACAGATGTTTAAAATTAGATATTTTTCTAAGATTATATTTCTCCTCTTGTTGAGAAGAAGTGTTGTATATTCTTGGTTAGCAAGTTATAGTGTGCTTTGTACATAATTTTAGCTTGTAAATGCACCAAGTCATTGAATGTCAATATTTTTGATTCAATAAATAAAGGGTTTCTATGTTCTCTATATCTAACATTATGTATTTTTCTAATTTATCTTTTTTGTAACACTGCGAGTGAATGAAGCATACTTTTGTAGTTATTTCCCTATATTACTATACAATAACTCAGATATGATAACACCAGCGAGGAGTAGAGAGTAAGGAGTTATTTTTGGTTCAGAATACATTTTACTTTATTCATTATTGACGTGTTTCTTGTTACTTTATGTTGTATATTTTACATGAGATTTTCAGTTCATTTTATTGTCTATTACTACACCCCAAAATGTGTTTTCTTTCACCCTTTCAATATCCACTCTGTCTATTTGTATTTGTGTATGACTTTCCCTTCTACTGTTAACAAATAACATTATTTTCGTTTTACTGAGATTCAAAGATAGTCTGTTTTTGTCAAACCATCTCTTTAGTTTTTTGATTTCGTCTGTTATTATTTGTATTCGCTTTTGTGTCTTCTCTCCTGAACAAAACCCAGTTGTGTCTTCTGCAAATAAGACTAACTTAAGTCCTTTGTGAGTGTGTTTGTGTGTGTGAGTAAATTATATTTTTATAGCGCTTTTGTCTAGTGACTCAAAGTGCTTTACATTGTGAACCCATTATCTAAGTTACATTTAAACCAGTGTGGGTGGCACGAGGAGCAGGTGGGTAAAGTAGCTTGCCCATGGACACAACGGAAGTGACTCGGATGGCAGAAGCGGCAATCGAACCTGGAAACCCCAGAGTTGCTGGCACGGCCGCTCTATCAACCGAGCCACGCCGCCCCAATATTTAAAACTTTAAAAATATCGTTTATATAAAGATTTATCAAATTTGGTCCTAGTTTCGATCCCTGGGGTATGCCACAAGATATATTCAACTTTGTAGATATGGGTTCGCCTGTTTTCATGTTTTGCTTCCTGTTGGTCAAGTAGCTTCTTACCCATTTAAAGACCAACCCTCTGATGCTATGCAGTTCTAATTTGTTTATTAAGATATTATGATTAATTGTGTCAAATGCTTTTAAACATTGCAAGAGGCACTCCCTCTCCACCGTGTTGTACCTCGCCTCCCGGTCCGACCCCACCTGCTGGGACAAAACAGCTCCCAGCCCTCTGCCCGACACGTCCACCTGCAAGCAGAAGGGGATGGAAAAGTTAGGCATGTGCAGGACCGGCTCCTCGCAGAGGGCCGTTTTCACCCTCTCAAACGCCTGCTGGCACTGCTCCGTCCACTGGACCAGATCTGGAGCACCATTTCGGGTGAGGTCAGTTAGTGGGCTGGTCAGGTCCGCAAACAGGGGGAAAACCTCCGGTAGTAACCCACCAGTCCCAAAAACTGCCTCACCTCTTCTTTCGTCTTGGAAGTTGGGCAGGCCGCAATTGCTGCTGTTTTATCTACCTGCGGGCGCACCTGCCCTCCTCCCAAGTGGTACCCCAAATACTGTACCTCCCTCCGGCCAACCGCACACTTCGTCGGGTTGGCGGTGAGCCCCGCCCGCCTCAGGGACTCGAGCACCGCCTCCACCCTCTGCATAAGCTCCGCTCAGCTGTCACTCTGGATGATGACATCATCCAGGTAGGCGGCAGCACATGTAGCGTGGGGACGCATCACCCGGTCCATGAGTCTCTGAAATGTGGCGGGCGCACCGAACAAGCCGAACGGAAGGGTCACAAATTGGTATAAACCTTCCGGAGTGGAGAACGGCGTTTTTTCCGTAGACTCTGGAGACAAGGGGATCTGCCAGTAGCCCTTGGTCAAATCCAGTGTTGTGAAAAAACGAGTAGTGCCCAACTGATCCCAGAGCTCGTTGACACGGGGCATGGGGTAGGCGTCAAAACGTGACAACTCATTTACCTTGCGGTAATCCAGACAGAACCGCACAGACCCATCCTTCTTCCCTACCAGAACCAGTGTGACTCTTCTTTTACCCCTAACTCCAGCATAGATTTTAATTCTTCCCGAACCACTTTGCGTTTGTGTTTGGGAAGCCTATAGGGCCGAGACCGCACCGTCACACCCGGGCTGGTCTCAATATGATGTTGGATGAGGTTCGTGCGGCCGGGCCGGGGGGGGGGGTACACATCAGAAAAGCGGTGCTGCAGCCTGGCAACATTCGCTCTCTGTGCTAACGTGAGCTGATTGTCACAGAGGAGACGGGAGGGCTGGGCGGAGCGCGGGATCTCCGGCCCGAGCTCCTCCTTCTCCTCGACCGCCGTCACCATGGAAACAGGCTCCGCCTCTTTCCATGCTTTCAGGAGGTTGAGGTGGTAAATTTGGGTGTCTCCGCCCCGGTCCGAACGCCGGACCTCATAGTCCACATCACTCACTCGCCGTGTGACCACAAAGGGTCCTTGCCACTTGGCGAGTAATTTAGACCTGGATGTCGGGAGTAATACAAGCACTTTCTCTCCCGGTGAACATTTTCGTAGCTGCGTCCCCCTGTTATACAGGCGCTGCTGACGTTCCTGGGCCCGGAGCAAATTCTCACGTGACAAGTGACCCAACGTGTGGAGTTTTGCTCTCAGGTCCATAACGTATTGTATTTAATTTTTGCTGGGGCTTGGACCTTTCTCCCAGCTTTCCTTAACGAGGTCCAAAACCCCGCGCGGCTTCCTGCCGTACAATAATTCAAAGGGGAAAAACCCTGTGGAGGCCTGGGGAACCTCCCGCATTGCAAACAGCAGGGGATCCAACCATTTATGCCAATTTGGTTTGTCCTCGTGCACGAACTTACAGATCATGGATTTCAACGTCCTATTCAGCCGCTCCACCAACCCGTCAGTCTGCGGGTTGTAGACGCTGGTCCGAACGGATTTGATCCCCAATAATCCGTACAGCTCCTTTATCGTGCTTGACATAAAGGACGTGCCCTGGTCAGTCAGAATCTCTTTCGGGATTCCGACTCGGGAGATGACCTGAAACAGCGCTTGCGCTACATTCTTTGCAGAGATGGAGCGCAGCGGCACTGCTTCGGGATAGCGAGTTGCGTAATCCAACAGGACTAGCGCAAAACGATATCCCCGTGTGCTCGGGTGAAATGGTCCGACGAGGTCCATGCCAATCCGCTCAAATGGGACCTCCATGAGTGGTAATGGGCGCAAAAGCGCCCTCGGGGTGGCCGCTGGATTGACCAGTCCAGGCAGGCCGCGCAACAGCGGCGCACATCTGCCCGGATGCCTGGCCAATAGAAACGGACCATTACCCGGAAGAGTGTTTTATCATACCCCATGTGTCCGGCCATGGGGTGAAAGTGCGCCGCCTGGAAAGCCATTTCCTGACGGCGTTCCGGCACCAACAACTGGGTGATTTCCTCTCCTGTTTTAGTGTCACGACTCACTCTGTATAATCTATCCCTGATTAATGCAAAGTGAGGGAATACCAGCGCTATTCCCGCGCGCACCAGCTGACCATCAATTGATATCACTTGGTCCCAGGCCGAGCGCAGAGTGTCATCTCGAGACTGCTCAAGGGGGAAGTCTTCCATGGGGTGTCATTGGGGAGACGGAGGGGCTTCCCGTGAAGCCCCCGCCGGTTCCCCCTCGGCAGCGTCGGATGACCTCGCGTCGCCACTGAGAACAGCGCAGATATCCTATTTCCCTACCGGTTGTGAACGCACCCCTGCACACTGTTTCACTAAGTCATGAAACCCCGCCCAATTAGTTCCCAGGATTAAGGGGTGCGTGAGGTGCGCACTTACAGCAACCTCGACACTATATTTTCTTTTGTTGAACTGAATTTCCACCGGGACCACGGGGTACTCGTGCACATCCCCATGAACACATTTAATTTTCACCTGTGCTGCCTGCCTCAAAGCCCCGGGTCGAACCAGGTTCTGGTGGATCATGGACTGCTCTCAACCCGAATCCACCATCGCCCGGTGTGTACTCCCTTTTACCCGTCTCTCCCCGGCCGGGGGAGAGCGCCGGAGGGCCGACAACCCGGATCACCGACAACCCGGATCACCTCCATGAGCGGACACTCCGGCCGCACGTGACCGGGCTGCCCGCACCTCCAGCACGCCTGCCCGGGTGTTCGAGGGGCCGTCTGCGGGTGAAGCCCCGTATCAGCAGCGACCGGAACCTGGAAGACAGGAGAAGAAGAGGTGTTATTTCTCCGGGGCCGGAGCGCCGGCGAAGTCGGCGCGGCGCTGGTATGGGGCACGTCGGGACCTGGGAGAGCGCAGAAGAAAAGTCAGTCGTGCCTCCTCCGGCTGCGCGCACGGTCTACGCAGCGCCTCCGCGGTCCTCTTCTCCCTCCGCGCTTCTCGATGCACCGCCAGGTGGTCTTCGGCCAGTGTCACTGCCGCTGCCAGGTCACGTGGGCGGTGGTACCGGACCCAGGCTGATGTCCGCGCCGGGATGGCCTCCAAGAACTGCGGCAGGACGACCAGTTCCACCACCCGGCTGTCGCTGTCCCGCGGCTGCAGCCAGCGTGTCGCTGCGTCCCGGAGCGGCTGACCGAGCACGAACGGGCGGTCCTCGGGCCCCAGTCGCAGCGCTCGAAACCGGCGTTGGTGCAGTCGGTCCGGTCCAGCACCGCCCTCCTCAGGTGCGGGAAGCACACTCTGGATGCCGCCGGCAGGCTGAGCGCCGCTCGCTGTGCTTCCCCCGCCAGCAGCGGCAGCAGTCATACTCCCCATTCCTCTTCCGGCCAAGCGCATGTCAAGTCAAGTCAAGTCAACTTTATTTATATAGCACGTTTTCAACAACTTTTAAATTGAACCAAAGTGCTTTACAGGTTAAAAAAGCATAAAGCAAAAAAAACCAACTAAACAAAACAAACAAAAAAAACAAAGAACATACACAATGAATGTGCTAAACAAGATAGTGCAAATGCAATACGGTAAAAGGGATCGAATAAAAAAGTTTAAAAAAACAAAAAAACACCGCTGTGGCCTCAAAAATGTCCAAGAAAGCTTGGGGGTCCTCGGCCTCAGCCATGCGCTGCACGGATACGGCCACTGATGTCGGCAGTGCCGCTCCGACCCGGCCCGCTAGCGCCTGCAAGATCTGGCTCTGCTGAGTCACTTGTTGTCGGACAGCCTCAAGTTGCTGCTGGTTCGCCGCTGCTACGTCTGCGAGCACCTCCCCAAGTGCCGTCAGCAGATTGGGTGCCGACATCTCCAGTCCTCAGGTACCTTTGGGCGCCAGATGTAGAAGTCTCTAATAGGTGGGTTCCCCTGGGACCGACAGAATCCTCATGAGCCCGAGTCCAGGGTTCAACAAGTCTTTTATTTTTTTGTTTATGTTGAGCAATGTTTGGGGCTGTCTCGCTTGCGACCTTGCTCGCCCGTGAGTGTTTGCTTCCTTTCTCTCTCATGGCCTCGGACGCTGCTGATAAAGGAGACAGGTGATTAGACAACCAGCCTCAGTTGGGCAATCCACTCACCTGTCAGCTTGGGCTTCGAAGCCGGGCCCTACACACTCCCTTCCGCAGGAGGCGCGCCGACCACGCCCCCCTCCACACCGACCTTCTGGCGACCCAAGAGTGTAGAAATTGACATAATGTGACTGAAATGCTGGCATCGTGAGAACCAGTTTACAGGGACCCGTGCACCTCCTCACAAACACTCAACTGCTCCTTCTAAAAGTAAATGTTTTTTTCTCGCCTGTATGGAGCCTATTTTGAAATACTAATACAGGAATATTGTGTGCATATTAATGCAGTCATTTCGAAGTTATCTCTCCCACACGAGAGCTCTGCTAATATAATTGCTTTATAACATTGTTCAAAATCGGTTTCTCTTTTTCTTTGCATGAGCACAGTTCAGGTTTGCAGTTGGCAGAGACATTGTTCTAATAGTCTTTGGGACCTTAATGTCGGTGGCCCATGGATCAGCCATGCCTTTTTTGTGTGTTGTGTTTGGAGAAATGACGGATACCTTCATACATCTCTCTGTATATCAAAACAACACCAGCGACCACAGTGAGTTCACAGAAGGAATAATAATTATCTAACTCAGTGATTAACATATTTTCTTTTCTATTTTCAGATTCCACCGCCATGATTTTTAACGCAACCTTTCAGGAGGCGATGGCCATGTAGGACAAGACGTCAATTCAGAAGCTGCCTTTAATGAGACACATTTGATCACTATTCTTTCTCCAATTCCAGCTACGCTGTCTATTTCTCCATCATAGGGGCCTTGGTGCTGGTGGCTGCCTACATGCAATTTGCCTTCTTTACAATATCAGCTGCATGGCAGGTCCAACGCATTCGCAAGCGTTTTTTCCACAGCATCATGCGACAGGACATTGGCTGGTTTGATGTCAATGACACAGAAGAGCTCAACACTCATCTCACAGAGTGAGTGATGTTTAAATTACCGTATGTCCTTGAATTGGCGTCTGGGCGGTAATTAATTTAAAACCTCTTCTCACTCCAGCACTTACCAAAGGCATGCGCTAAATTTAGGCCTGCACTTTGAGTGTGATGTAAGCATACCATCATGAAAAGCACATTTAATAAAAAAAACGTTATTATGGTCTTACCTTTACTTATAAATGAAGTCCATGCGCAGCTGCTTCTGAACAAAAGCATTTATAACTTGTTTATAGAAGTCTTCCTTATCTGTCTTCAGTTTTAAAAGTCTCTCTGTCTCGATGGAGATATTCCTTTAATTATTACCTCCTGCTTCGATTGAAAGTCCAGTTTAGAAAACTGTTTTATTTTAGATATGTAATCCTCCATGTTAAAAAGTTCAGGCGAGAGGGAAAAATAAACGATCTGTTGCTGCTTGTTGTCACTTCTTCTGCTGCCGAGTACCGGTAGTCGCAAGAAGGATCACTAGCGCCCTCTACCACCAGGAGGCGGGAGTCATTTAATGACTCATATTTGACACATGCAGCTACGGTATGTTAATAAAACATAGCTGCTTACTGTTTTTTTTAGCATATTCAATAGCTTGGACCTTAAATCCTACTGAATAACTCTTTATCTTCTTCCCTTCATGCGATTTTAAATTATTGAAATTAGCCTCTTCCATTTTGGAAAATTATGCCTTGAAAGGTGAAGTGTCACTCGTAACGTGACGAGTTTGACCCAGGGGTAAAACGAGGCATACCGTTTTTTCAAAATAAAGCGCTTTGAAAGACGCAACTCCAACAACAAAAAGTCAGCTCTCCACCACTACAAACTAACACAATATTAATAATAAGAATTGCAATTACCGGTATATAATAACACAATATTGATATTGTTTATTTAAAGCGTACCGTATTTTACAATTTGTTTTCCATAAATTAAGCATTTCAAGCATGTAAATAACAATACTACAGTAGTATTGGCCACGAGATGAGACTGACAAATGTATTTAGAAGGTAAACTGTTTTTAATGATTAATGATTCAGACGTTTATCACTGTCTGAAAGAAGTTAACAGGGATTACTGTCATAGTGAGCGTGTGGCACACTCACTAAAGGCAATTATAACATGACACTCTTTATTTTTGCAAGGTGTCATTCAACAATTACATACATTTTTCTGTATGTAAAAACGCATGAAAAACAAATCGAAAATAAAATATGTAATTCTTAACTACAATTGTAACAACAAACATTATCAATCAATGTAAACAACATACGGTACGTGAGGCCAGAGAGAAAATATAATTTGAACTTGAACAAACTGAAAATGTTCCTGTCAGCATTACTGACAGATGCTTCCCCCACTGCACCTTGATGGACATCTACTACGGTACTTCATCTTCAGCGTCGTCCATTTCTCCGTCACCTTGTCCACCGTCGTTTGAAATAATTTCATCCGCGTCCGCTTCATACATTTTTACGTCATCTGTGTCATCTTGTCTCAGGGGCTGATTGAGGAGGCCATGTAGATCACCCTGATTCTCTACCAGTGCCTAGCTCTTCTCTGACAACTCTTTGCAAGCGTCATGTGCAATGCCCCCTGCTTTCAGCACTCCTATTTCACCATCCTGTGATCCATCTGGGCTTGTTATCCCGCAAACCCGGAAATATTTCTTGATCAATTCTTCACCAAGCCCTTGCCAAGCAGCTTTCACCCACTTAACCATCAGGACTTTTGTTGGTGGTTTCATGTTACCCCCCTTAGTGTATTCTTTTGGTCCGTCACTCATCCATTCCTCATACATAGCTCTGTACGCTGTCTTGAAAGGCTTGTTCCAACAAACATCGGGTGCCTGGATGAGCCCTTCAGATGAAAACATGAATCTAATGAGAATTTGTCACCATGGTATCAAACAACAAATCAATTATATTTAGATATTTTGGTTCATTAAATTGTATGTATCATACAGTGAAATGTGAGTGTTTGAATTACCGGTAAATCATATTACCTGTGCAAACACCAGGAATGACAGCCATTTTGTGCTCATGGTCCTGAGCACAGCCTTTGTGGAGTCCTGGATGTGGCATCTGAACGCATCCCACACCAATAGACGTGGGCGGAACGCAATCCGTCCCCATACATCACGAAGCCATTGGTGCGTCAGGTCTTCATTCATCCACCCATTTTTAGACATTGCCACTACAACACCGCTTATTTTGTCCACTTCTTTATCCCTTCGCACTCCCTTGAAGACAATGAACGGCTTCAGCTTTTGTCCATTGGCCTTTGCCGATAAACACACGGTCACGCGTGCCTTCTCACGGCCTGTGGATTTGATTGGGATGCTTTTGGTACCAGTCAGATCCACCGTCGTATCTCCCGGGAGATCCAACCAAATTGATGTCTCGTCCATTGCGCCAATCATGTCGAGTGTGAAGCTGTTCTTGATAAGCAAGGATCGGACATACAGAATAAAGTCAATCAATTTTGGAATTACTTTTTCTGGAATAGCTTGACTAACAGTCGTTCTCTTTCTCAGAGTAACGCCGTGTCTGACAAAGAAGCTTTGGAGCCATCCCCTACTCCCAACAAAAATTTCTGCTGCTGCATTGTCACGGACACTGCCGTCATTTCTCCATAAATCCATTGCTTTCACTTGAACTATTTTCCTTGTTACTCTTAGTCCCTCACGGCGCTGCTTCACAATCCATTCTATCAGAATATGCTCCATTGTCTCGCTTACCACTTGTTGGCCTGTGCCTTTCAACCTTTTCCTCTCACTTCCCGCACTTCTGGATTCGTATTGCGCCATCAGCTTCCCTTCCATACTACACCATTCTGTTATTCTGTGAGCATCTACTCCATACTTTCGAGCAGCTCCCTCCTTAGTGTTCTTTTTTGCATAATCAATAGCTTGGACCTTAAATCCTATTGAATAGCTCTTAATCTTTTTGCCTTTATGCAATTTCAAACTATTGAAATCAGCCTCCTCCATTTTGAAAATGAGGACAGGTGAAGCGTCACTCGTGACGTAACGAGTTTGACCCGGCGGAAGTTCTAGGCATATGCTAATTATTTTGCAAAACGAGTTTGACCCGGCGAAAATTCCAGACATACACTAATAAAAGTAATATTTTGCGAAACGAGTTTGATCTGGCGTTAATCCTGAGCCAGCGGTAATGCCAAGCATGCGCTAATTATTTTGCGAAATGAGTTTGACCCGGCAGTAATTCGAGGCATGCGCATACTATATTCCCGGCGCCAATTCAAGGAAATACGGTACACACTGCACTCCACTTTGTCAAAGGTTTGCACATGAGCGATGGAAGAACCCTTCTAACATTTTTGAAGGTTGACGATTTATGATTAAATTGCAAATATAGGAATTAGGATGGGATGTTGAGATCAGGTTTTTGTGCTGCCTGTTCCAATACCAATACCATGAGTGAGGTCAACCAATACCAATACTGATACAGGTCATGTGAGGCCCTTTTCTACTGCAGGAACTTTTACAGGAATGTTCCCATTTACCCTTGTAACCCTGCGTTTCCACTAAAAACTTCCTATTCAAATTAAGTTCCGCAGGTACTATTTTAGTTTTCTATTTTGCTGGTACTTTGAGGGGCCGGCTTTGCTGTCAAATGCTGATTGGTTGAACACAGTTGTGGTGTTCCTAAAACGCTGTAGTCTAAATTGTTGCCGACATTAGAGTATGTGTGACATCTTCGTTATTATTTATTTCTTTTGTAATTATATTACAACGTCCTTGATATCGGAGAGAAAGAAGAGCGAAAGGAACTTTCAACTCGCAAGAACTTGTGTGTGGCATTATTCAGTAAAACAGGATCAAGCTTTACTAGATGACTGCTTCTTTTAATCTTGATGCCTTTTTTCAGACATGTCAGCTTCTTACTGATGCTTTGACCTTGACAAAATTTCATGATTTCACATTCTCCTTCCACAACATCTTCCATTGTGAGAGATGATCCTTTTGTGGTTAATCTCAATTATTTAATCTTTTTTTAAACTACATTTTGTTCAACACTAACTTTTTATTGAGACAGAAGCAACTTGCGCTGTGCACTCAACTTCAGAAGCAGCTTTTTAAACTTCAACATCCATGATACTGCCTTCTTCACACTGTCAGTTCGAATAATGACAAGTAAGCTTGTGTATTTTGTTCTCTTGCACATATGTTGTGTTCACATTTCCAAGGGCTTCAACTTCTGCATTATGCATCTGCATTTCTTTCATGTCAGGTGACACAGGCCATTCTGTATGGATCTGTGTAAAATACCCTGGTCCCTGAATCCAAGTTTGACACCTTGTGAACTTGTCTGCATTCATACCTTGTTATGTTTGGTCAGCTGGGTTGAGCTCAGAACTCACATACATCCAATGTCTCGGTGAGGTATTGTCAATTGACACTTTATTGGCAAGAAACGTCTTGAACCTAACATTTTCACTGACAATGTATCTCAACACAGTGCGTTTTTACACCAAAACAATGAATCATCAAGGCGCATTTGCAATTCATTGCTCATGAGTCTGTCCATTTTACAGCCAATGCAGCTGCTGTTAATTCCAGCCTCGGAATAGTTGTTTGCTTTAGTGGAGACACTGTGGATTGGCTGATGATGAATGCACAGTGGATTTCTCTTTTCTCGGTTGTAATTCAAAGGTAGGTTATTACACCGTAACCTTTTTTGCTGGCATCAGCAAAATGATGCAATTGTGCTGATGTGACTGTTCCAAATCCATTTAATTTCAAACATCTCTGCATTGTGAAACCATGAAGTTTTGTGAGATCTTGCTCTGTTAGTCAACTCCTTAGGCATTTCCTCATCCCACGAGATATTTCTGATTCAAAGTTCATGCAGGATAATTTTTGCTGGAAGAATGACAGGTGACATAAATCCTAAAGGGTCGTATATTTCACTTACAAATGAGAGGATGTCACGCCTGTACTGTGGCGTCTGCCTTGCATTTACTATCACTTTGAACACATCTTTCTCTGAGCACCAATTAACTCCAAGGACTCTTTCTTCTGGCAATGACTCATGAGTTAAATCCAAATCCTTTACCTCTGGCTCTTTCAGTCTCTGAAAGGGAGGCAATGACAGTCCTGCTGTTTCTCAACCACTTGGTGAGATGAAATCCTCCAGTTCCGCACTGCATATCCTTCGTTCAGCAGATCTGACATGAAGCTCTGATACTCTGGGTAAAAGTTACTGTTCTTTCCAAGGTTTCTTTTTAGATTTTCTGCTTTTTGCACAGCAACATGCAGGTTGTGTCTGTATTTCTTAAGGGAAGACATACTCTGTAATGTCCACGCGCCTTATCTACTGTGGAAAAAGCAATGTTTTCAAACTGCACATCTTCTTGTGACAATTCTTGTTTTTTTACAGGTTTTTCCGGGAAATCATGGTTGAACTGCTGCACAAGCACGTTCTTGACATCTGCAATAGAAACGCGATTCAGAGAAATTCCACATTTGTTTTCAAGTGGAAGCTAGCATTTCTTTTTAAAGGACCATTTATGACCCAGCCAAGGACATTTCTTACTGCATATAGACCATTGACTTCAAAGTGAATAACTTCCCATAGTTCCATAACTTGAATAAGATCACATACTATCGGCAGACCTATGTCTGCATGTACCTGTGGCAAATGAACACTGCCAAGGTGTGGCCAACATCCCAAATCCCTTTGCACTGGAATTTTTCCTTTGAAACGAGAATGTCTTTATGTGCGTAGATCTCTGCTAAGTCAATATAAAGGTTTTTTCACAACACACACCTCTAATCCAGAGAATCTGTACCTTCGTTCCAAAATATTATCAGTAAGTGTGGCGCTGTGTCTTGAGATTCTGCTTGGCGTTGTGATTTTAGGATATAAACTCAGGCAATACATTGTGTCTATGAAGTCAGCTTTAGACTTTTTTTGTTAGGGTTAGGGGTCAATGTTGAAGTCTCCACAAAAGAAAGATATTTTTTGACTGATTTCAGTAAAATATGCCTTAATCTAGTTCTCAAACATATCAACGTTTGAATTACTAGTGTATATAAGCAGTTGATTAATATGTACTTGTTTTTTTCGTGATATATTTCATTGGTTAGATATTTTAAGATATCAATAGCTAATGATATGTTTTTACTACTTTGTAGTTTAAGTTATTCATCACGTACACAACTACTCCCCCTTCATTCTTTTTGGTTATGTTGATATAATTTAGTTAATATATTTCCAGGTCAAAATCAATTCCTTTTTTAGCATCTATCCATGATTCTGCGATAAAGGTTTTGTTAAATTGTTCCAAAAAATGCTTCAAGTTGTTGTGGTTTGCATACAAAAAACGTCTGCTGTTTAAATGAAGAATCGACAGTTTGCTGTCGATTTTAATGTTTCCGTTATGTTGTTTGTCTGTATAATAAAAACAATTATTCCTGGTATGAAAGAAAACAATTGTATCTGGATGTATATCCTTATTGTTAGGACTTGGCAAGAATGAGGACTCAGTTGCAGACAGGAAGCGTTGACGCAGGCTTTTATTCTGCTGTTTTCTATGAACTCTCTTCAGACAGAGTGAATAAACAAATGGCTACAAACTCTATACTTGATATACTAGAGTAAAAAGGAAACGTAGCACAGGGCATAAAACAATAAACAGAAAATCACTTCAAAGGGAGGAAAAAAGACAATAGGAAAATGTACACTGATGTAATAACAAAAGCAACAACCTATGATAAGCTACACAAAAGGAAAAGCGCTCACAAAGAGGAAGAGACAAAACGCTATAAACAGAAACTACTCTATAAAGACTTAAGAAAGATCTACAAATTAAAGCGCTCCAAGAGGAGGGAAAAAAAGGCAGAGCACTATGAAATTAGCTCAATCAAAACTGACCAAAAACTTTAGCAAATCAATTTTGATAATAATACCACAAGTGGTCTGCTAATATACAACATCAGTGATCATCTGCCAGTTTTTATAATCTATGACAAAAACTACAAGTAAAGGAACATTGATGACCTATAGATATTTTGAAGAATATGCACAGAACAAAGTATGACAGCTTTCAAGAATGATCTGAGAGATCAAAGTTGGGAAAATGTATCCATCCATCCATTTTCTACCGCTTGTCCATTTTAAGGCGGGGGGTGCTGGAGCCTATCTCAGCTGCATTCAATGCATACAGTGAAAATGATGTAAATTATACACATTGTATTTTTTAAAATATTTTCATGATGCTTTATGACAAACATTGTCCATTGAAACAACTTAGTTAGAAGCAAAACAAAAACAATTAACCATGGATGACCAAAAAAACACTGAAAATGCTTGCAACAAGACGAATGCATTATATAGAATATTTATAACACAAAGATCTACAGAGACAGAAAACAAGTACAAAACGTATAAGAACAAGCTAGAAAATAATATTACGGTCAATTATTAGACCGGAACAAAAACAGTTTGAGAGCAAGATGGGAAATCCTAAATATAATTATTAAAATGGTGCTTGGAAGGATTATCCTAAATACTTCTCAACCATAAATGTAAAAAAAATTACAATATGAACAAAGTCGTTGAAACTTTCAATAAGTACTTTGTGAACATTGGACCAAATCTGGAGGAAAATGACACTATTGCAGGCTTGTGATTCTTCCGTCTATAGTCGGAAATCCGTCTTTTTTTATCTTTGTAAAAATATAAAAAAATATTTTCCGCTTTTCTTATTTTTTTCCGACCTACAATGTGTGTTAAAATCTTGATCTGTCTCTTTGCCATACCTGCTAACAACTACGGTTTTCCTGTAATGAGTATGTTTTTTTAAATATTCCAGTGGTAAAAACTACATTTTTCCATTAAAAATGTTTAACTCAAAAATCTACGTAGCGAAGCAACTACACGGTTAGGGGACAACATATACGGAAATCATCAATGATGATTGGTTGGTTTACGTATCAGAAAATCCATGATTTGGTTGGTGGGTTTCCTATGATGATTTACGATCGGTTAAGATTAGGGCAAAACATTACGGACAGGCCAATCAGAGGCAAGATAGGGTGGGTCATCGAACCAGGAAGGGAAATCACAACAGACATGCACATCCCAAATGACGATGAGAGAGTCAGAGAAGAGAAGAGGTAATATTCAAGCGGGCGATTTATATATTAAAAAACTAGTGGACGATGGCAGAGGGATTCTCTTCCTTTGATTTTTCTTTTAGCGATGGAGATGATGTCCAGGAAGCCCACAATGCGTCTACTTGGCCACATTTGGACAAATGTATGCGTCTGGATAAAACAATGCCCAACACATTAATTTTAGTTGTTTACCATGTAAGCCCAAATCAAAACTGCTCTCAACATGGAAGACACATGTTACACATTTAACAACACACATGATTGTGGCAGACATGTGATGACTTTTGCTACAGTATTGCCTGTCAAAATGCTTAATTTCATTTTCATTTGTGTTTTAGAACTAGACAGTAGCTGACATTTTGTTCATTATTTCTACTGTTTATCTTTTGACATTGAATAGTTGAATCATTTTGAAACATAAACAACATGACTGCAAGATATTTGTTATTTCATGCTATAAATCACAAATGGCTATTCAGATAAAGGAAGTTAGCTAATAGAATAAACATTGTTTGTACTCTTTATGATTTTTGCATTTGGAGCTTTTAGAAGTGGAGAGAGAGTCGAAGAGACATACATTGGCTAAAAAAATCCAAGGCAGAATCCACTAAAGCATAAACAAAAAGTAAAATGCAAGCTGCTCAGAAATTTGCCAGGAAGGCTCATGTTAGAGCCATCAAAGCAAGGTTGCCCCCCTTTTCCCCCCACCAGAGCACCGCCCTGGACCTGGCTGGGGACATGCAGCCCCCAGACCCCCGGCATTTTTCAGTCTTTCTCATTAAGTTCGAATCACATGCCTGCTACAGACAGAAATCCCAACTTGATGTTCCTCAAAGGTGTGACAAAAGAGGAAATAATCAATATTGTGAGAAACATTTTTAATCCAAGACTTCAACTGATTGTAACTAAATTAATATGGAAACAATAAAAAAGGTTATTGAAGAAATTTCTGAACCTTTTACATATACAGTCGCGATCAAAAGTTTACATACACTTGTAAAGAACATAATGTCATGGCTGTCTTGAGTTTCCAATAATTTCTACAACTCTTATTTTTTTGTGATAGAGTGATTGGAGTGATTACTTGTTGGTCAGAAAACACATTCATGAAGTTTGTTTTTTTATGAATTTATTATGGGTCTACTGAAAATGTGACCAAATCTGCTGGGTCAAAAGAATACATACAGCAATGTTAATATTTGGTTACATGTCCCTTGGCAAGTTTAACTGCAATAAGGCACTTTTGGTAGCCATCCACAAGCTTCTAGTTGAATTTCTGACCACTCCTTTTGACAAAATTGGTGCAGTTCAGCTAAATGTGTTGGTTTTCTGACATGGACTTGTTTCTTCAGCATTGTCCACATGTTTAAGTCAGGACTTCGGGAAGACCATTCTAAAACCTTAATACTAGCCTGATTTAGCCATTCCTTTACCACTTTTGACGTGTGTTTGGGGTCATTGTCTGTTGGAACACCCAACTTCACCCAAGACCCAACCTCCGGGCTGATGATTTTAGGTTGTCCTGAAGAATTTGGAGGTAATCCTCCTTCTTCATTGTCCCATTTACTCTCTGTAAACCACCAGTCCCATTGGCAGCAAAATAGGCCCAGAGCATAATACTACCACCACCATGCTTGAGGGTATGGATGGTGTTCCTGGGATTAAAGGCCTCACCTTTTCTCCTCCAAACATATTGCTGGGTATGGTGGCCAAACAGCTCAATTTTTGTTTCATCTGACATCACATGGACAAAGATAAGACCTTCTGGAGGAAAGTTCTGTGGTCAGATTGAATGCCTGTGACCTTCGACAATGCCAAGCCATATTCTGCACGTGTTATAACAGCATGGCTTCGTAGTAAAAGAGTGCGGGTACTAGACTGGCCTGCCTGTAGTCCAGACCTGTCTCCTATTCAAAATGTGTGGCGCAATATGATGCGTAAAATACAACAACAGGGACCCCGGACCGTTGAACAACGTAAGCTGTACATTAAGCATTAATGGGAAAGAATTCCACCTGGAAAGCTTCAAAAATTGGTCTCCTCAGTTCCCAAAAGTTTACTGAGTATCAGTGGTAAAAATGCCCCTGTGCCAACTTTTTTGCAACGTGTTGCTGCCATTAAATTCTAAGTTAATGATTATGTGCAAAAAAAAAAATTAAGTTTCTCCGTTCCAACATTAAATATCTTGTCTTTGCAGTGTATTCAATTGAATAGAAGTTGAAAAGGATTTGCAAATCATTTTATTCTTTTTTTATGTACTATTTACACAACGTGCCAACTTCACTGGTTTTGGGTTTTGTAATTAACAAATTAGAACGGTATGGTATCATAGGGTTAGTCTTGAACTGGGTAAGAAGCTACTAAACCAAAAGGAAGCAATACATTAAGATAGGAAAACAAATGTCTACAGAGTTCAAAATATCTTGTGGCGTATCTCAAGGATCAATACTGGGAGAGAAATTGTTTCTTTATTGAAACAACATTTGTAAAGTTACAAAGGACTTCAATTTTAATAGTATTTGCCAGAGGTGGGACCAAGTCATTGCTTTGCAAGTCACAAGTAAGTCTCAAGTCTTTGCCCTCAAGTCTCGAGTCAAGTCCCGAGTCAAGACAGGCAAGTCCCGAGTCAAGTCCAAAGTCAAGACTGGAAAGTCTCAAGTCAAGTCACAAGTCATGCATTTTGAGTTTCGAGTCCTTTCAAGTCCTTTTAACCACAGACTAATATTTTTACACAGATTGTGTATGCTTTTAAAACGTTGTATTTATTTATTAAAACAAGTGCATTTGAAATAGCAGGAAAAAAAATAGTACTGACATTGCAATTCATAATAGCACTATTAACCAGTCATTTTAATAGTGTAAACAAATTTAAACATTTAACTCATTCCTTTACAGAATAAACACATTTGCAAAAACAAGTGCAACTGTACTTATTTGTACAAAAGTGTTAACATTGTATGTCCATGGCATATTGCATTGTAACTAGTTCCACAGCAGTTTCTATTCTGTTCTTACCTTATCTCATTGATCTCATCTCATACTGTATGTGTGTTTATGTGTGCGTACACATGAAAAACATAACAAATACATGAACATAACAATGAACAGAGTTGTACTTTTTAGATGTCAGGGCCCTATGCAATATGTACACATATTCTTAATATAGTATACATTTTAACTGACCTTTATTTGACTATGTTTGTCTTTTTGTAGGTGGCTAAAATACGCGGTGCTGCTGACCGCCGTCTAACGTTACGTTATTGTGTGTGATACATTGACTAACGTAACGTTATTTGTAGGTACCTCAGTTATTTGTAGGTACCTCATGCAACCCTGCTTAAAAAAAATCACAAAAAGTATGAATAAGGTAGCGAACTGCAGTGGACGCAACAGATTGCCGTGTTTGCAATGACGTTATAACCACAGACATCTTATAAGTAGACGCAGCATTGGTTGCTGTGACGCGAGCAATTTGCATCTTGAAGTGGTGATGAGGAGCCGGCGAGTAGCCTAAACTGACAGTTGACAGGTGGAAAACAAAGATGCCGGGCTGGTGTTCAGCGTTTTCCTGCTCAAATGAGCGGACTGTTGAAAATAGGAATCGGGGGATTACTTTTCACAAGTAAGATTTAACATTAATGTACTATTGGTTGTATTTTATGAAAATAACATTACCACAGAGTTGAGAAGGAGCAAAGATCTTCAATATTTGTATGTGAAAATCACAAATAAATCTTCTGTGGGATGATGACGCCCCTAAAGGGGTTTGGTTTACAAACTTTCAGCCCCACCTAAAACAAAATTCACCAGCCGCCAGTGATTATGATGCATTCTCATTTTAGGCAAAATATAAGACAATACTTTCTTAACAGTATAATTGTAACCAGGAATAAGTCTTCAAGTAACAATATTCAAATACTAACATTGTTGGGTAAGACAGCATTTGGTTTTATTCTGAATCCAGTGAAACAGATTGGTGGTTTTAGCTGATATAAAGACTTTCAGGTGTTTATATATGTTTATGTTGAAGTATTTGGCAGACGCTTTTATCCAAAGCGACATACATAAAAAATACATATATAACAATCACTGTAAACATGATCATTTAAGGGAAGAATGTAATACAAAATATCAATACAAAGTGTCAAGACAGAATACACTCTCTGCTGCTGCAGCAACAGAGATACAGTCTATAAGATATATAGATATCTAATGTATTCATACATTGTTTATGTAGGATATACACATGTATATATAACCTAATCATATTGTTTCTTCAATTTAAAAATAGCTGACCGTTTTTTTCCCCCTTCTCTGGGGATTATATTCCCAGTTTTGATCTCGGACGTCTGGTCACTTATAGCGTATAAGAATATTATATTACTGTTAAGCAAACTATGAATAATAAAACACGCCAAAACATGTGTCCTTTATCATAGCTACACGTATGACAACAAAGCGCGTGAAAATCAGTGGTATTCAGTGAGGTAAGATGAATTAAATGCGCTGACAGTTCATTGCTCCTGCCAAATGAATTGCACTAGTGGAGCGGATCACCACTCCAAGATGGCGGCCCCGCGTCTCGTCGCGCCTGTAGGCAGTAGCGCTCCATGCTGCGTACCCTTATAAGATGTCTATGGTTATAACGTTAGCAGTGAGTTTACAGCCTCACTGATTTAACTACACAGCAAATAAAAGTCACGTTACTTAGCCAATAAACGTTAGCTTACATTCAAAACTTACCCTTCTTTGTGCATCTTCAAATGTCGAACGAAGTTGGAAGTTGTTACGTCTCCGTCTATAATATTCGAACTGCATGATTTGCATAGGGCTATTCGTTTTTTGTTGACCGAGTCGTAGTTTTAATACCCGAACGAAATTAACTTTGGCATCATTGTTTCTCACTGCCGCATTGTTTGACAATTCTTCTTCATTGGTTGTCCTGCAATTTGATTGGATGAGAGCTGTGTGATGAAAACAGCGTAGATCTAATTTGATTGGCTGTTGTACTGAGAGCACACACGCTGACAGGAACAACACGCTGATAGACAGACGAAGAAAAGGAAAATCACGGAGCGGAGCGCTCCCAAATAACTTTTTAATCTTTGGGTTTTGGGGAAAGTAGCAAGTCATGTCAAGTCAAAAGGCTCAAGTCCAAGTGAAGTCACAAGTCATTGATGTTAAAGTCTAAGTCGAGTTGCAAGTCTCTTTACATTTTGTCAAGTCGAGTCCAAAGTCATCAAATTCATGACTCGAGTCTGACTCGAGTCCAAGTCATGTGACTCGAGTCCACACCTCTGGTATTTGCGGATGACACAACTGTGTTTTGTTCAAGACACAACACATAGAAGCTAATTCAAATATTAACAGAAGAAATTAACAAATAAAAAATTGTTTGACAAAAACAGACCATATTTGAATCTCAGCATCACTAAAATAGTGCTATTCGGTAACAGTAGAGAGGAAAGTCAAACATACAAATAGACGGAGTAGATATTGAAAGGGAAAAAGAAACATTTTGGGGTATAATAATAGATGATAAAATCTACTGGAAACCCCATGTAAAAAGTATACAGCATAAAGTAGCAAAAAAACATGTCAATAATGAGTAAAGCAAAATATGTCTGGACCAAAATTCACTCCATATTCTCTACTGCTCACTAGTGTTACCATGTCTGAGTTATTGTGTAGAAATATCGGGAAAAAATTACAAATGTGCGCTTCATTTACTAATGGTGTTACAAAAAAGATCTATTGGAATAATAGTAATAATAATACTGAAATTCAACAACTTGGTGCATTTGCAAACAGCTAAAATGCTGTACAAATCAAACTATAACCCGCTACCCAAGAATGTACAACAATTCTTCTCAACAAAAGAGGAGGAATATAACCTTAGAGGAAAATCTTATTTCAAACATTTGTATGCACATACAACACTTAAGACCTCTAGCACATCAGTATGTGTAATTAAATTATGCAATGGATTAAGCAAAGAAATCAAACAAAGCACTAATATAATTCAGTTTAAGAGACTGTTCAAATTACAAGTTTTCACAAAGTACAAAGACGAACAATTATAACATATTGAACCTTAAAAAAATATGTAATAATGATTATTTATGAATTTAATGTTTTTTTACTTTACTTATGGTATATGTATTTACAAAAATATTTATTATTTATTTGCTGTTCTGTTACAGAGAACAATAAATGGCATAAAACTGCTATGCCATGAAAAAGGGTAGAATTAAATAAGCTCTGCTTCTTCCTACTCCTTTTCGGTGTGCTGTAATGAAACAACTGGAGATATGTGATGCATTACATTGTAATTGTATTGTATGCATGTTTGAAATAAACTGAACTAGCGGTTTTGACATGAACGGTATTATCAAAGGCACTCATAAACTTAATTGGCTTGGCACTGAAAACTGAGACCTCTCTTGTGGTAAATGAGCCATTTTTTGTTGTTTGACCAACATCTCAGTAATGTAATTTTGCATCAACATCCCTTCACACAAGTCAAGATTATTGTTGCCATCAGTTTGCTGTGTGTGGTTGTCTCGTGAAAATGATTTATTGTTAATACTTACTAATTACTTTCTACTGCAACGTGGTTCATGTGCACAATAGAGGTTTCTTATTGTAATTCCAAAATAGTATTTCAATAGTATTGGTCAATCGCACTATGATAGAAACATCCACTAACTATCGTACTTACAATATTACCAATATTACACACAATCCAAATTTAACTATGTGTGGGTTCCATTTGTATATTATGTTGAAATAATTCATTGTTTTGTGTTTTTTCTTTTACACGGATAGAGATGTCTACAAGATCCAAGAAGGTATTGGAGACAAAGTGGGGATGTTGCTCCAATCCATTTCCACCTTCATCTTTTCCTTTGTTGTTGGCATACGCAAAGGATGGAAGCTCACTCTGGTCGTCCTGGCTATCTGCCCCTTGTTAGGTCTTACAGCTGCACTTTTCAGTGGGGTAATTTTGGTCTTGGTGCCGCCTTCATCTACAGAGCAAGCCTCATCTCACTAGGCTTATACTGTATGTCTCTCCCTAGATGCTGACATCATTCACATCTAAAGAACAGGCTGCCTATGCTAAAGCAGGGGCCGTGGCACAGGAGGTACTTTCTTCGATCAGAACTGTGTTTGCTTTCAGTGGTCAGCAGAAAGAGATTGACAGGTTAGTCCAGGATGTTGACGATGTAAATGTACATCCATCTACAACCATTCTCTTGTTCACATTATATTATAAAATCAATGTGCCAGAATTGAGCATGAAATTAATACTTCTCTTGTAACCTAACATCATCTCTCGTATTGCCTCATTAGATCATACCTGTGCAAAATATGGTTGTGGGCTGGATACGGCAGTCTCGGCGTTTCAAAATTATTTTTTAAAAACCTTTAACATTGAAACCGATATGATGTACAGTAACGTTTTCAGATTACCGTAAATCTTGAACTATTGAAAGTATTCCAATGGTTGGAATCTTCTCTTTAGAATGATATTCGGGTTATTACAGTAATCTGTCACAGCAGCTCCAGGCAGATGAGGCTCGAAACAGAGTAGGCGGGGTTTGTTTACAGAGCAGCCAGCCTGGAACGTGAGTGTCAAGTACAGATGCCGAAGCTTATTTTTACAACAAAGTTCTGAAGAAAAGTAATATAACAGATTTGATGTTTTTTTACCCTTTGTGTTCCTATTTTGCTTGGTTTGTTGCATTTTTGTTAGCCTTTGCTTGATTGTAAAATATGTAAATCGAGGAGGTCTGAGAAGTAAAAGATGAGTGATGTTCATATGTTGTTAATATTCAGTGTTTTTCATTGTTCATGGTTGATATTATAAATCCCACATTCTTTATTTTCATGTACATTCTGGGTGTCTCATTCGGTAAAAAAACGGTAAAATTCCATTTCGTTTTTGTAGGTGGTCTGACATAACGTTTTTAGCATTCATCCATCCATCCATCCATCTTCTTCCGCTTATCCGAGGTCGGGTCGCGGGGGAAGCAGCCTAAGCAGGGAAGCCCAGACTTCCCTCTCCCCAGCCACTTCGTCTAGCTCTTCCCGGGGGATCCTGAGGCGTTCCCAGGCCAGCCGGGAGACATAGTCTTCCCAACGTGTCCTGGGTCTTCCCCGTGGCCTCCTACCGGTCGGACGTGCCCTAAACACCTCCCTAGGGAGGCGTTCGGGTGGCATCCTGACCAGATGCCCGAACCACCTCATCTGGCTCCTCTCGATGTGGAGAAGCAGTGGCTTTACTTTGAGCCCCTCCCGGATGACAGAGCTTCTCACCCTATCTCTAAGGGAGAGACCCGCCACCCGGCGGAGGAAACTCATTTCGGCCGCTTGTACCCGTGATCTTGTCCTTTCGGTCATAACCCAAAGCTCATGACCATAGGTGAGGATGGGAACGTAGATCGACCGGTAAATTGAGAGCTTTGCTTTGCGGCTCAGCTCCTTCTTCACCACAACGGACCGATACAGCGCCCGCATTACTGAAGACGCCGCACCGATCCGCCTGTCGATCTCACGAACCACTCTTCCCTCACTCGTGAACAAGACTCCGAGGTACTTTAACTCCTCCACTTGGGGCAAGATCTCCTCCCCAACCCGGAGATGGCACTCCACCCTTTTCCGGGCGAGAACCATGGACTCGGACTTGGAGGTGCTGATTCTCATCCCAGTCGCTTCACACTCAGCTGCGAACCGATCCAGTGAGAGCTGAAGATCCTGGCCAGATGAAGCCATCAGGACCACATCATCTGCAAAAAGCAGAGACCTAATCCCGCAGCCACCAAACCGGATCCCCTCAACGCCTTGACTGCGCCCAGAAATTCTGTCCATAAAAGTTATGAACAGAATCGGTGACAAAGGGCAGCCTTGGCTCACTGGAAACGTGTCCGACTTACTGCCGGCAATGCGGGCCAAGCTCTGACACTGATCATACAGGGAGCGGACCGCCACAATCAGACAGTCCGATACCCCATACTCTCTGAGCACTCCCCACAGGACTTCCCGAGGGACACGGTCGAATGCCTTTTCCAAGTCCACAAAGCAAATGTAGACTGGTTGGGCAAACTCCCATGCACCCTCAAGGACCCTGCCGAGAGTATAGAGCTGGTCCACAGTTCCACGACCAGGACGAAAACCACACTGTTCCTCCTGAATCCGAGGTTCGACTATCCGGCGTAGCCTCCTCTCCAGTACACCTGAATAGACCTTACCGGGAAGGCTGAGGAGTGTGATCCCCCGATAGTTAGAACACACCCTCCGGTTCCCCTTTTTAAAGAGAGGAACCACCACCCCGGTCTGCCAATCCAGAGGTACCGCCCCCAATGTCCACGCGATGCTGCAGAGTCTTGTCAACCAAGACAGCCCCACAGCATCCAGAGCCTTAAGGAACTCCGGGCGGATCTCATCCACCCCCGGGGCCCTGCCACCGAGGAGCTTTTTAACTACCTCAGCAACCTCAGCCCCAGAAATAGGAGAGCCCACCACAGATTCCCCAGGCACTGCTTCCTCATAGGAAGACGTGTTGGTGGGATTGAGGAGGTCTTCGAAGTATTCCCTCCACCGATCCACAACATCCGCAGTCGAGGTCAGCAGAACACCATCCTCACTATACACGGTGTTGATAGTGCACTGCTTCCCCTTCCTGAGGCGGCGGATGGTGGTCCAGAATCGCTTCGAAGCCGTCCGGAAGTCGTTTTCCATGGCTTCCCCGAACTCCTCCCATGTCCGAGTTTTTGCCTCCGCGACCGCTGAAGCCGCACACCGCTTGGCCTGTCGGTACCTGTCCGTTGCCTCAGGAGTCCTATGAGCCAAAAGAACCCGATAGGACTCCTTCTTCAGCTTGACGGCATCCCTCACCGCCGGTGTCCACCAACGGGTTCTAGGATTACCGCCACGACAGGCACCAACTACTTTGCGGCCACAGCTCCAATCAGCCGCCTCGACAATAGAGGTGCGGAACATGGTCCACTCGGACTCAATGTCCAGCACCTCCCTCGTGACATGTTCAAAGTTCTTCCGGTTTTTAGCATTCAATTACACATAATTGTGTTTTTGTATTCGTGTTCCTAAAAAAAGGGACACAAGGACATATACAGCAATTTTTACAGCTATACAGACATACATATATGTATACATATACATGTACATATACAGTATATATGTGTATGTATACATATACATGTACATATACAGTATATATGTGTATGTATCATATATATGTGTGTATATATATGTATATATACATATACATGTACATATACAGTATATATGTGTATGTATACATATATATGTGTGTATATATATGTATATATATATATATATATATATATATATATATATATATATATATATATATATATATATATATATATCTTACATATATCTTATACTGTATATATATATACAGTATATACATATATATACATACATACATGCATATATACAATAAATGCCCAGGTCTCCATTAGATTGTTCAAGAATACAAAAAGCAGTGTCACCTGAGCTATCCATAAGTATTTTCGATCTTCAGCTTTGTTTTAATTGAAACAATTCTTGTTTTGTCTTTCTGATGCTTCACAGGTATCAAAAGCACTTGGAGTATGCTAAGAAAATGGGATTAAAGGCAACGTTGAGTGCTAATGTTATCATTGGGTTCACTTATTTGATGTACTTCTTGGCTTTTGCTCCAGCCTTCTGGTATGGGAGCACACTCATTCTGAGTAATGAGTACACTGTGGGAACTGTCCTCGCAGTAAGTAGAGATGCTAGTATGTTAAATGTTACAAATTACATTTTCATTTAACAATAGCGCTCAAATAGAAGTGGAAAGCTAACAATAATGCTTGTGTGTTAGGTTTTATTTTCTTTGCTTCTTGGAGCGTTTGCATTGGGTCAGACGTCACCTAACATCCAATCTTTTGCCAGTGCTCGAGGATCTGCATACAAGGTGTACAACATCATTGACAATGTAAGCAATGGTACATTTTCTCATCCTAAGTTTATTGCGTCTGAGCTACGCAGAACAAAAACAAGCCTTTCTATTGATTTCTGCCTTTATAATATGTATTGGATTTTTCATTTGGAAAATAGCTTTTAAGAAACATTACTAAGATTGGAAAGCACAAACTCTTTGACATTTCTACATGTTTATATTAATTTCAAAATACAAATGTTGGGAACACACTAGTTACGAAGGAAGCAACACATAGCAGAACATTTAAAGGCCTACTGAAATTAAATTGTTTTATTTAAACGGGGATAGAAGATCCATTCTATGTGTCATACTTGATCATTTCACGATATTGCCATATTTTTGCTGAAAGGATTTAGTATAGAACAACGACGATAAAGTTCGCAACTTTTGGTCTCTTATAAAAAAAGCCTTGCCCCTACCGGAAGTAGCCTGACGTAGTCAGTTGATCGCCTCCTCATATTTTCCTGTTTTCAATGCAGCTAGAGCGATTCGGACCGAGAAAGCGACGATTATCCCATTAATTTGAGCGAGGATGAAAGATTTGTGGATGAGGAATGTTAGAGTGACGGACTAGAATGCAGTGCAAGACATATCTTTTTTCGCTCTGACCGTAACTTAGGTACAAGCTGGCTCATTGGATTCCACACTCTCTCCTTTTTCTATTGTGGATCACGCATTTGTATTTTAAACCACCTCGGATATTATATCCTCTTGAAAATGAGAGTCGAGAACGCGAAATGGACATTCACAGTGACTTTTATCTCCACGACAATACATCGACGAAACACTTTAGCTACGGAGCTAACGTGATAGCATCGTACTTAACTGCATATAGAAAAAAAATCCCTGACTGGAAGGATAGACAGAAGATCAACAATACTATTAAACCATGGACATGTAAATACACGGTTAATGCTTTCCAGCCTGGCGAAGGTTAACAATGCTGTTGCTAACGACGCCATTGAAGCTAACTTAGCTAGGGAGCTAACGTGATAGCATCGGGCTCAAATGCAGATAGAAACAAAATACATAAACCCCTGACTGGAAGGATAGACAGAAAATCAACAATACTATTAAACCATGAACATGTAAATACATGGTTAATGCTTTCCAGCTTGGCGAAGCTTAAAAATGCTGTTGCTAATGACGCCATTGAAGCTAACTTATTATAACGGGACCTCACAGAGCTATGATAAAAACATTAGCGCTCCACCTACGCCAGCCATTCCTCATCTGCTCATCAACACCCGTGCTCACCTGCGTTCCAGCGATCGACGGAAGGACGAAGGACTTCACCACGATCATCCGTGCGGTCGGTGGCTAGCGTCGGCTTGCGCGTCTGCTATCCGAGTCGAAGTCTTCCTGGTTGTGGTGCTGTAGTCCGCCGCTAATACACCGATCCCACCTACAACTTTCTTCTTTGCAGTCTTCATTGTTCATTAAACAAATTGCAAAAGATTCACCAACACAGATGTCCAGAATACTGTGGAATTGTGAGATTAAAACAGCTATTTTGTATTGGATTCAATGGGGTCCGATACTTCTGTTTCACTGGTTACGTCACGCGCATACGTCATCATCCAAAGGCGTTTTCAACCGGAAGTTTAGCGGGAAATTTAAAATTGCACTTTATAAGTTAACCCGGCCGTATTGGCATGTGTTGCAATGTTAAGATTTCATCATTGATATATAAACTATCAGACTGCGTGGTCGGTAGTAGTGGGTTTCAGTAGGCCCTTAATAGATGATACAGTTTCACACCACAATAATTTCATGAAGCATTTATTATGAAGCAATATAATAAAAGTACAACTTGGAATAGTTCAACCAGGCTAAAGTATGTTAATAGGATATTGATGGATGGATAAGAGATCTGCTTCCAATTAATTAGAAAAATGTCTGTTCAGTTATTATTTTGAGGTGTGTCGCATTAGAGTGTTGAAGCCTGAACGTATTTTGGAGGACTAATAGCACTAACAGTTAATGTTGAAGGGTTTCCGATGATAAAAAGGAGCAACTTACAAGCAGGTCAGTGTTTTGAAATCAAAACATCAAAAATTGTTCAGTTTTGGACAGAGAAAAAACATCAAGCAGGGGCAAAGCCACAGCGACTGCGCCTATCGTCTAAAATCAGGGTATATATTTCTGCCAATTTGGCTTTAGAAAAGGGGGGTTCAACTGTATGAGCCCTAGGCAAGCACATGATGATGTAGAGCTCATTCTATCAATTGCTTTAGCCCGCCAGTCATCATTGAAATTCACATTTAAATCTTTTTGAGTACAGGTTTGGAGGACATTATACCGCTATATACCCCGGATATAGAGCTTTCTGATTGGAATTTAATTTCAAGAATTTTTCCTAGGGCAAAGTAGGGGGTGGTGAAGGAAAGAGAGGATAGATACTGAGTGCGAATTAAGTGTCTTACTTGTAAGTAACAAAAAAAATTTAAGTGTGGAAGGCCGAATTTTAGTCAGGACTGTAAAACTGAAAAAACATCCTTTTCATATAAATCCAGGAAACAATTAAAGCCTTTTCCTTTCACAGAGTACATGACACATCTAAATCCGTGGGAGATAGGTGGTTGTCAGAGATGAGGATAAGAATTTGAAATGGCGGCGAAGCTGATACCAAAACAATACAATCGGGTTTTCGGTGTGCTTGAAGGGGGCATTTGGGAGAGGAAAACACAGCAGCGCAGAGAGAGAACAATATTTTGGGTCAATAGATCTCCAGGAGGTGTTAACTGCATGGAACTGTTGTGGTGAGGGTCATGGTCTCAGTTTATTTCGAACATGCCAATAGGAGGAGGCAGAGCTTCCTACCCCTTTTCGTATCATAACAGTTATGATATTTTTTGAAGATTAGCTGATCAGTAGTAACACATTAAAGTTTGGTAAAGTTTGGTAGGGCAATGCCCCCTCCAAATGTACTAATTTATAGTATTTTCCTACTATTTCTGGGGTGATTTCCTCCCCAAATGCATGATGTAATAAGCTTATTCAATGATTGAAAGAACAATGTGTTATGATCCGCTGCCCGGATCATATTTCTGTTTATGTTTTCTTGTCACATGTGTTTTCAGCACCTTGAGTTTTGTTAGTTTCTGTTGCCATGACTACAGATTGCTCACACCTGCCTCTGGTAGATCGGTAGGTTGGAGTTCAAATCCCAGCCGAGTCATACCAAAGACTATAAAAATGGGACCCATAACCTCCCTGCTTGGCACTCAGCAACAAAGGGTTGGAGTTGGGGGTTAAATCACCAAAATGATTCCCGGGCGCGGCGCCGCTGCTGCCCACTGCTCCCCAAGGGGATGGGACAAATGCAGAGGACAAATTTCACCACATTTAGTGTGTGTGTGACAATCATTGGTACTTTAATCTTAATCTTTAGTGTTCGGGACGCGCACCTGTTGCCCGGGCGCTAATCAGAGGGCTATTTAGTTTACGCGCTGGCCTCACTCGGCCTGGTGGTCTTGTTTGCTCCCATGCAACAAGTTACGCTCTCGTTTACGCTCATAGTCTGTATTTTGTTACTAGCATCTTTTGGCTACTCTTTTGTTTTCCGTGCCGTGGGCACCGAGCAGCATATTTTGGTCTGCAACTAAAATAAATAATTTATTCTTACCTGCAAGCCGCTTCCTGACATCCCTCTGCAATTTGAAAAGACGACCTCCGGAATCACAATGCCACGCAAGCGTAACAGAAGACCACCAGCCGACAGTCTTTTCGAAGAGGGCGTGGAGGATTCCGGCTACGAGACGTAGCTGGTCTTAAAGGCGATGGAGACAGAGACTCTCCGGTATTCCCCTTTGGAGCGCGAAGACCTTTTGTGGGGGCCTAACGGTTCGTTGGTCCAAATCGACTCCATCTGGCCCAGGGATGTCCGCTCACAGCCAGCCCGAACGCGTCAGCGAAAGCGGAAGTCACCCAAGAAGACTTCGGCTCGCGGCAAAGACGCTCCAATCCCGCAATTTTTCCCTCCGGGGCACAGACAGCTACAAGCAGCCCAGGAGTCCCCTCTTCATTGGTCTGGTAATTCCATCGATCACTTTACCAAAGATTTCTCTGACTGGCCTGTCAATCACGGGGACTTCAGCTATAACGTCATTCCGTCGGCACCCCCTGATGACACGCTCCCTGATGGCGTTGCCCCGTCCAGTTTTGATGACGTCATGGACAAAGACATTTTTTAAAATTCTGTTAATTCTTGCTGTCAGCCACTTCCTAAGGACTTTAATTCAATAATTAAACACTATCAGGACATTTTTGTAAATTTTAGGTCTAGTCAGTCCCAGTCACCACCTGACTTTCAAGCTCTACCTCAAGTGACTTTGGTTCCGCCCCCAGTAACTATTGCTCCGCCCACAGCACATATTTTTTCCCCTGTTCTCCCACCCAGTCTCTAGAAGGGGGTGCAAATAGACAATTTGGAGGGGAGGATTCTGCCCTCCTCCTGACCTCCCTCCACCCACCCCTAAAGACTGTTCCAGACAGCACAGAACGCGTCTGGTATCCGCTTCTTGAGGGGGGGGGCTAGTGCTGGGAGCTGTGCTACGGAGGTAGCACAGCTGCGCCCAGCCAAGCCGCAACCCCCTGCCCGGCCACGCTACCAGTCCTTCGGCGTGCTAAGCCGCAACCCCCCTGCCCAGCCACCGCCACCAGTCCTTTGGCCACCAGACCCTTCCCCGGTGGATTCAGGGGCAGGTGGCCTGGCGACCCTCCGCCAAGACCTCCCTCCACCCTCCCTTGACTTGTGAGCTGCCTTGTAGTTGGGGGGGGTTTAGTTTTTCCAGGGTACATCTGGAATCTGTCCCTTAAGGGGGGGGGGGGGGGGGGTACTGTTATGATCCGCTGCCCGGATCATATTTCCGTTTATGTTTTCTTGTCACGTGTTTTCAGCACCTTGAGTTTTGTTAGTTTCTGTTGCCATGACTACAGATTGCTCACACCTGCCTCTGGTTAGTGTTCGGGACGCGCACCTGTTGCCCGGGCGCTAATCAGAGGGCTATTTAGTTTACGCGCTGGCCTCACTCGGCCTGGTGGTCTTGTTTGCTCTCATGCAGCAAGTTACGCTCTCGTTTACGCTCATAGTCTGTATTTTGTTACTAGCATCTTTTGGCTACTCTTTTGTTTTCCGTGCCGTGGGCACCGAGCAGCATATTTTGGTCTGCAACTAAAATAAATAATTTATTCTTACCTGCAAGCCGCTTCCTGACATTCCTCTGCAATTTGAAAAGACGACCTCCGGCATCACTATGCCTCGCAAGCGTAACACAATGTTTTTAAAGAGACTTAATGGGCAGCCCTGTTGTGTCCCAAATGTTGGTGGAAAATAATCAGCTCTAGTATCTCCTCCACTTATATACCAAGATGTCGCTGCTCCGTTCGGCTGCCTCTCCACGCTCTCGTCACAAGATTTGCGTATTTTGGTTAATTTGTGTAGTTTTTTTGTTTGTTTTACTTCAACCAACGGCACAACAATTGTTTACGACCGACATACTCTTCTGGACATAAATTCAAAAACAACTCACCAACTTCAACGAAGCTCGGACCTCTTGAAGCAACTGACGGCAGAATTGATAGTCCATGGCAACGCTGGTAACAACAACAAAGGAGAATGGCGGACACACCATCGATACCGTGGCACCCGAGGGGAATAAGGAACCGCGTCAGAAGACGTGCGAGCCGGACGCCTCTCCCTTCTATCCTGCTCTCCAACGTCCAGTCAATTGAGAACAAGCTGGACGACATCAGGGTGAGGATTAAGTTCCAGCGAGACATCAGAGACTGTAACGTCCTGTGTTTCACTGAGACCTGGCTTACACCGGAGGTTCCAGACCACGCCATCAGCCTGGAGCCCTTCTCCGTGTACCGGAGCGACAGGAACGAGTCGTCGGGGAAATCGAGAGGCGGAGGCGTGTGTTTTATGGTGAATAAACAATGGTGTGGACCGCAGTGTGGAGAAGATAGGGGAACACTGCTCACCGGACCTGGAGTTTCTAATCATCAAAGGCCGCCTGTTCCCTCTAACAAGGGAGCTAACATCAGTCATACTCATCGGAGTATACGTTCCACCCCAGGCCAACGTTGAGGCCGCACTTTCAGAGCTCTACGACCAGGTAAATAAACTCCAGACAGCTCATGTTGATGGTGCTATTGTAGTTGCTGGAGACTTTAATAAGGCAAAACTTAAAACGGTATTACCAACGTTTTACCAACCTACAGCGGAGGGCGCGCGACCGGCGACATGCACGCGTACAAGACAGCTTGCTATGACGTCAGGCGCGTAGTGAAGCAGGCAAAGGGATGATACAGGGACAAAGTAGAGTTTAAATTTCAGCAGGCCGACTCCAGAGCTTTATGGCAAGGACTCAGAACGATGACAGACTACAAAGGCAGCCCTCCCACAGTGAATGCTGAAGTCTCCCTGGCAAATGAGCTAAATACCTTTTATGCACGGTTTGATGCTGCAAGTTCAAACAGCAGCCTTCATGACGCCGCAAAAGAGGGTATGGCCACTGGCAATGGAGACTCAGCATTCAGGATAAAAGAACACGACGTGAGGAGAACCTTTAAGATGGTGAATACCAGGAAAGTCACAGGGCCAGACGGCATCCCCGGTTGCGTCCTAAAAGTCTGTGCTGACCAACTGGCACCGGTATTCACAGACATATTTGTCTGTCATCCCAACCTGTCTGAAAAAATCCACCATTGTCCCTGTTCCAAAGAAATCTGCCCCTGCCTGCCTCAACGACTACCGCCCCGTAGCCCTCACCCCCATAGCCATGAAGTGCTTTGAGAAGCTAATCAAAGACCACATATGCTCCGCCCTCCCCCCCACTATAGACCCCCTGCAATTTGCATACAGATCAACTGACGATGCAGTTGCACACGTATTGCATACCGCCACCCAAGCAACTGCCTCTTCTCACTGCTGCGGTCAGTCAAACGCTACCGGAGTCTCATGGCCAACACGGAGAGACTCAGGAGGAGTTTATACCCCCAAGCCATCAGACTGCTCACCTGCATCGCTAGTTAACACCTTATCACAATTGCACAAAACCGCACGCACCAGAATCATTTTACTTACCACTATAATTACCGGACTACAATACTGGTCATTCAATGTCTGTAAATAATGTAAAAACAAGAGTATAAAGAAGTCATACTGTTCCATTACCTTTTTTCATACTACTGTCACTACTCAACTGCCAAAGAACTGTAGACACCTTAATATTTGTTGCTTCCTATACTGTATATTATATTATATTGTTAGATATTGCACTGGTACTGTATTTGACTACTGTACTTCTATTTGTACTGATACCTCTACCATAACTACTGTAACTTATTGTGCAACTTATTGTCTTGTAATTAATGTACATTAGAGCTATTCAAATGTGTGTCTTTTTTTGTATTTAGTGTATTAGATTCTGTAACTAGTGTTTGGATCCCACTGTACGCAATACCTGAAGAGCATGGAAAAAAGCATTTCACTGTGGTGTACTCTGCATGTGACGAATAAAACTTAAAACACTTGCTTAAGGGTCAGTATATAAGAAATGAGCTAAAGCAATCACCAAAACCACAATTTCTAAGAACAGTAAATAAATACCACCATTTACCTGATCAAAGGCCTTTTCAGCATCTAACAATATCGCAACTTCAGGATGTTTTGACTTTGGGATCGAAAAAATTATGTTCATTAATGTTCGGATATTGAAGAAAGAATGACGCCCTTTAATTAATCCTGTCTGCTCCTTAGAGAAAATGTCTGGCAAAACTGTCTCTATCCTTCTTAAGTAAGAGAGAGATTGACTCACAGTGTACATCTAGGAGAAGTGGGGCGAGTTTGCGATTCAATTTCTTAAATAACTCTGTGGGGTAGCCATCGGGAACAGGGGCTTTGTTACTTTGCATTAAAGGGCAACTGCACTTTTTGGGGGGAATGTTGCCTATTGTTCACAATCATTATGAGAGACAAGAACACAAATATTTTTTTTGCAATTTTAAATATAAGAAAAAAAAACGCTTGAAAGATGAGTCAGGAGAGGGGGATGAAAGCGATTTGGACGCTACAAATATGGAGCTTGGAGCAAAGCTATTTCAACATAAATGGATTGCTCACCCAAAATCAACAAGAAACGTCCCCGGTCAGCTGGACCAGACCAACAACTGTCCATCGACATACAGGTCACACTGAGGGTGGCCGTTTAAACAACTTTAACACTGTTACAAATATGCGCCACACTGAACCCCCCACCATCTCCCGAATTCGGAGGTCTCAAGGTTGGCAAGTATGATGACGTGCTGTGTGTATCATGATCGATATTAAAGTGACTCGCTCTGTACGTCACGGCCGCACAGCAGCATGCAGACAAAAAAAAAGTACCTGTATTTTTCAGACAGCATAGAATCATTTTTTATTATTAGTACCGCGGTACTTTATTAGTACCGGTATACCATACAACCCTACCCCACACACAGCAGCAGGAAAACTATTATATTAACTCATAATATAGGCTAAATACTGTTTTTACCTGGCAATATGGGAGAGTTCAGTAGGGCACAATGTTTGAAAATAATCCTCAGCCGTCAGAGAAGTGAGATTCATAAACTTCAGGAGATCAGGAGCCGATGTTCAGCTTTCAAGTCAGGGAACGCCGGGGAGTACAAACATGCCAAAAGAACATACTCTCTAAAACTTGAAAACTGTTACATGGACAACAACACAAGGAGTATGTGGAGGGAATACAGTCCATCTCCAATTACAGAGGCAACATAAGCAAAGTTGAAGTTGTTGACACACTGAACAGTTTCTATGTCAGATTTGACAGAAAGAACAGCAACACCCCCACAAAGTCCCCCCCATAACCCAGAGGAAACCGCACTACAAGTAACACACACAAAGGTCCTTCAGGCTCTGAAAAAGGTTAACCCCCACAAAGCTACAGGACCTGAGGGGGTGGCACCAAGAGTCCTAAAAGCCTGTGCTGAACAACTGGCAGAGGTGTACACAGATATCTTCAGCATCTCTCTCATGCAGGAAACCATCCCACACCTTTAAAGGCCTACTGAAATGCCATTTTTTAAATTTAAACGGGGATAGCAGATCTATTCTATGTGTCATACTTGATCATTTCGCGATATTGCCATATTTTTGCTGAAAGGATTTAGTATAGAACAACGACGATAAAGATCGCAACTTTTGGTATCTGATTAAAAAAAGGGCTTGCCCCTACCGGAAGTAGCGTGACGTAGTCAATTGAACATATACGCAAAGTTCCCTATTGTTTACAATGATGGCCGCATGAAGTGAGAGAGATTCGGACCGAGAAAGCGACAATTTCCCCATTAATTTGAGCGAGGATGAAAGATTTGTGCGCACGTACTGGCAAGCGATCAAATGTTTGGAAGCGCAGCTGCTACTCACGGTACCTGATATTCAGCTGGGAATGACTAAAACAGTAAATAAACACAAGACATATATATACTCTATTAGCCACAACACAACCAGGCTTATATTTAATATGCCACAAATTAATCCTGCATAAAAACACCTACGTGTTTGTTATGCTAGCTCCTAGCTCCTCTGCTAGCTCCTAGCTCCATAGAACACGCCAATACAATTCAAACACCTGATCAACACACACAATCACTCAGCCCAAAAGACCGTTCACCTAACCCAAGGTTCATAAAGCTTGTATATTTAAACAAAGTTACGTACGTGACGCGCACGTACGGTCAAGCGATCAAATGTTTGGAAGCCAAAGCTCCATACTCACGGTAGCACGTCTGCGTCTTTGTCATCCAAATCAAAGTAATCCTGGTAAGAGTCTGTGTTGTCCCAGTTCTCTACAGGCGTCTGTGTATCGAAGTCAAAAGTCCTCCTGGTTAGAGTCTCTGTTATCCGAGTTCTTCCATCTTGACTGCATCTTTCGGGAATGTAAACAATGAAACACCGCCTGTGTTGTGTTGCTGCTGACTTCCTTCGAAAAATACGTCCGCTTTGCACCAAGAACTTTCTTTTTTGCTTGCTCAGCTTCTTTCTCCATAATGCAATGAACATAATTGCAACAGATTCACCAACACAGATGTCCAGAATACACCCAGAATGAGATGAAAACAGCTATTTCGTATTGGCTTCAATGTGGAAGCCATACCCGTGTTCCCCGGGCTACGTCACGCGCATACGTCATCCTCAGAGGCGTTTCGAACCGGAAGTTTAGCGGAAAATTTAAAATTGCACTTTATAAATTAACCCGGCCGTATTGGCATGTGTTGCAATGTTAAGATTTCATCATTGATATATAAACTATCAGACTGCGTGGTCGGTAGTAGTGGGTTTCAGTAGGCCTTTAAATCATCTGTCATAGTTCCAGTCCCTAAAAAAATACACACAATCATGATGAATGACTTAAGGCCAGTGGCACTCACGACGGTGGCTATGAAGTGTCTGGAGAAGTTGGTCCTTCACCACATCAACTCTGTGATTCCAGACATTATAGACCCCCTACAGTTTGCTTACTGCACCAACAAATTGGTGGACGATGCGGTGGCCGTGGCACTTCACTCCACACTGGAACATCCGGACATTAACAACTTGTACGCACGCCTACTCTTTTTGGATTACAGCTCCGTCTTTAACACCATTCGTACAAAAAAAAGCTTGTTGGTAAGCTGAAAAACCTTGGAGTACCTTCACCCACCTGCAATTGGGTACTGGACTTCCTTATAGACAGAGCACAGGTAGTGAGGATGGGAACAAAGGTCTTTGCTGATCTCACAATCAGCACAGGAACCCCCCAGGGCTGGTGTCTCAGCCCTAAACTTTTCTCACTGTACAGATATGACTGCATCTCCCCCCCAGGACAATAACAGCGTCATCATCAAATATGCAGATGACACAACCATTCTCGGCCTCATCAGAGGGAGGGATGAATCCTCTTACCGGGAGCTGGTCCAAAAGTCACTGTCTATGGAAAGGACAAGGACTAAATTTTGAACATAGACAAGATAAAGGAGCTAATTCTGAACTTCAGGGTGAAAATCTTATTTTTTGTATTACTGACACAGTGTATAACGTCTGTACAGTTTAGTTTATTTATTTACCTGTTAATACAACATATTTATATATTTATTTCTTACTTAGTACTTTTTTTTACAATGCCATTGTATTTTCCAACTCTTGTTTTTGTAAAAGCTAACTCAGGGAGAAATGCACAAGAATTCCATGCATGTAGTAAGGGTCGATGTCAAGTCTGATAACAGCACAGCTCGGAGCTTATCAAGGTCCGGTCGTAGGGCATCGTAGCCGCCATGGCAGTCCGACATAGTGGCTGCCTTCCTGTCGGGTGATTCCTGCCCTTTCTCCTTCTGCCTAGTGCGGACCATCAGCATCAAACAGCCAGGGGTCGTAATATCTCAGCAAAAAGGTGTTTTGTGTCGTCTTTGGTGCTAATATGAATCAAATAGCTAAAAATGCTCGGGAGCCCCGTACAGCACGTTCTCTTCGCTTATTTGCTAACCGGATGGAACAGCCACTCAATACACCTTTAAAACTATTTTCCTTGCCAACATTTGGACTCACTGGTGACGATGGCAGAGAAGAGGACTGTGGAAAAACTAGTGAGCATCCTGGATGATGCCAGTCACCCTCTGCATACCGTTATCAGTAGCCAGAGGAGCCTGTTCAGTGCTAGACTGCTTCATCCCAAGTGCAAGACTAATAGACTAAAACACTCCTTTGTCCCACACACCATTAGACTGTACAACTCCTCTCTGGGGGGGGGGGGGGGGGGGGGGGGATACTAGGATGACAGGGGATGCAAAACAATAACAGTGCAATTCTTTTTCATAACATGGTCACTACTGCCTAGTTTCTCTTGTTATATTCTTATTTTACTGTTACATTTTAATTCTCATTGTTGCTTTTTATTTTTATTCTTATTGTAATATTTTTCTATTTTGTTTCCATTTATACCCCCATTATTTACTTTTTACTTTTTAAATTCGATCTCCATTCTGTACACTGCTGCTGGAATTAAAATTTTCCTGAGGGAACTCTCCTGAAGGAATCAAAGTACTATCTATCTATCTATCTATCTATCTATCTATCTATCTATCTATCTATCTATCTATCTATCTATCTATCTATCTATCTATCTATCTATCTATCTATTTTACTTTATAGAAACCAAGCATCGACAGCTATTCAGAACACGGCTACAAACCTGACCGTATCAATGGAATCATTGAGTTCAGGAACATCCACTTTAACTACCCCTCGAGGCCAGAAGTCAGAGTAAGCTCCTCACTGACACTGTTTAACTTAACTGATATTTGACTGTTCTATAATTGACACCGTATTATGCAGGTATTAAACAACTTATCCCTGAGTGTGAAGAGTGGACAGACCATTGCCTTAGTAGGAAGAAGTGGTTGTGGAAAAAGCACCACAATCCAGCTGTTGCAGAGGTTCTACGATATTCAAGAGGGGTCTGTAAGTACATATCCTTACTCTAAAAATATATTAATTGACAATAAATTAACACTGATGAATCCCGACCACAGAACTAACCAGTCCATCCATGCTTTGATTATCCAGGTATTTCTAATAATCAAGACAATTCAAAAATAATATTCTTGTCATCTCTTTGTAGATATATTTTGATGGCCATGACATCCGTTCTCTGAATGTCCGCTACCTGCGAGAGAAAATTGGAGTGGTGAGTCAAGAGCCTGTCCTTTTTGCTACCACCATCGCAGAGAACATTCGATACGGACGAACCGACGTGACGCAGCAGGAGATAGAGCAAGCTGCCATGGAGGCCAACGCTTATGACTTCATAATGAACCTTCCTGATGTAGGGCTTAATTTGTGACTTTACTTATAAACATATTTTACTGACACTTTCCACTGATGAGACTGTTGTCCTTGAGCAGAAGTTTGAGACACTGGTTGGCGATCGAGGGACTCAGATGAGTGGAGGACAGAAGCAAAGAATCGCAATTGCTCGAGTTCTTGTCCGTAACCCCAAAATCCTTCTGCTGGATGAAGCAACATCTGCTCTTGATGCCGAGAGTGAAACTGTGGTACAATCTGCACTGGACAAGGTACAAGCATATATTTAGGCACATGTTGAGGCATTTCTTTAAACTAAAACATTTTTATTCAAGTTTGTACTTGTGTGGTCCAAACATGTGTTAGTTATTTGGTATGTCCAAATTAGAGGTAACCCTTGTGAATAGGTAGATCACAACTGAATTGGTAGCTGGTTGCATCAGCCTTATGCACTTTTATTGTCTTTTATGTCATTTGTATTCTTTAATGTTTCCCTCTTGTTTTCATGTGTTTTTGACTTTATTTTTTGTCGACTTTTTGTATCTGCGCTGCAACCACATTATTTCACTATTGTGGAATAAATAGTCTATCCTATCCTATCCTATCCTACATCTTAGAGGCAGCACAATTGTGATAAACCCAGAAAACAATACGTTGTCTTTAAATTGTACAAATTTGCCGTAATTACAAACCCCGTTTCCATATGAGTTTGGAAATTGTGTTAAATGTAAATATAAACGAAATACAATTATTTGCAAATCATTTTCAACCCATATTCAGTTGAATATGCTACAAAGACAACATATTTGATGTTCAAATTGATAAACATTTTTTTTTTTTGCAAATTATCATTAACTTTAGAATTTGATGCCAGAAACACGTGACAAAGAAGTTGGGAAAGGTGGCAATAAATACTGATAAAGTTGAGAAATGCTCATCAAACACTTATTGCAGTCCAGACCTGTCTCCCATCGAAAATGTGTGGGGCATTATGAAGCGTAAAATACGACAGCGGAGACCCCGGACTGTTGAACGACTGAAGCTCTACATAAAACAAGAATGGGAAAGAATTCCACTTTCAAAGCTTCAACAATTAGTTTCGTCAGTTCCCAAACGTTTACTGAGTGTTGTTAAAAGGAAAGGCCATGTAACACAGTTATGAACATGCCCTTTCCCAACTACTTTGGCACGTGTTGCAGCCATGAAATTCTAAGTTAATTATTATTTGCAACAAAAAAAAAAAGTTTATGAGTTTGAACATCAAATATCTTGTCTTTGTAGTGTATTCAATTGAATATGGGTTGAAAAGGATTTGCAAATCATTGTATTCCGTTTATATTTACATCTAACACAATTTCCCAACTCATATGGAAACAGAGTTTGTATAAAGGTGGACACAGCAACAACAGAGGCATGAGACTGATTATATTATATGTTTAAATTGGACACACGTTTTGCATGAGGAAACATACCATGCCAGCAACGTTCCCTCTAAGGTGCGCGCCTGCGCAATTGTCCTCAGCGCACAGAAAATATATGCTGCGCAGAAAATATATGCTGCGCAGAAAATCAAAAATCCCATCTGAACTTTAAACAAAATAAACACATTACAATTTATTCTGTATGATTTTGCAATGCAACTCTGTGAGTGACAGGTGACAACAAGAGTGGCCCCAATGAATAAAACAATCTTTGTCAACACAGTTCAATTATCTGTCGAGAAGAATTCCATCAATCACTTTATTGAGCAAAACTGTTTGTAACCACACCAAAAATATGACTAAAAAAAACTTTTATCTATAAAAACTGGTAATTTTCTGCCATACAAACCAGGCTTAAACCAACTGTGTCATCCGTCGTTTCAACAGAAGCCGCTCGCTCGCTCACCTGCACCAATAGGCTAGTGACTAACTGTCAAAAAGGGCTTTAGTTTTTGAGATACCCCTACCGGAGGCAGAACAAGATCTAACAATGTTTTTCCTCATCTCTAAGGTCTACCATATATGAAATGGGTTCTTAGGTTAAAATATTTTACTGCAAACATTGTTAAATTGATACATATTGTCATACACCCCAAACTTAAAAAATAACAAAAATACAGCCTGGCCGTATGGGAGTTAAGCCATATAAACTTATGTAGATTAATAACACAAGCTCTGACAGCTTTGAAACTTGACATAATTGTGGTCAGGAAGTTGCTTTACCTATTAGAAAAAACTGGATGTGAATATCTTGATGTGTGTAACATATAGAGACCTTTGAACACTTGCCTAAAATAAGCGGACATACAAAAAATGAATATCTATGCAGAATATTCTAATTTACTTTGTAGTTGCTTTGCCAGGTATTGTCATAAACACACACATCATGGCTTTTTGGAAAGATGGGGCTGTGCTGAATCCAGTGATACCAAATATATGAATATAGCATGTATAGTCAGTGTGTTACATCACTAAGTGTATGAGGTGTCCCAAATGAAAGAAAGTGAAACATTGACACATGGTTGTGATGAATCCAGCAATGCCAAATATGTAAATACTATTATCATTTATCACTAAATATATAAACTGTCCCAAATAAAAGAATATGTTGCATTGCATAACAATGTATTGTACTGTACCGTTTGACATCACCGGGGGATGGGGCACACAGCTCATACTCAACATAATCAAGTCTCCACAGCCCATTATCAATGGTGACAAGAAAGTTGACCGATTCAATGTTACTGCAAAGTAAGTCACTAGAGGTAAGCGCTACTCTTTATTTATGATGCAATAAATAATAGTATATTTCACATGACACCATATACAGTTAATATGGAAAAAAATATCCAGTAGAATCAGTTTAAATTTAAATAGAACACCTTAAAAAATATCTACAACCACTTGAATTTATTTTTGGTCAAGTCATTACTGCATAATGGAACATAATAGAGTTAGTTGTCCAAACCAGTAGAGAGCAGTATTGCCTGCACTGCTTACTTCACTCCCTTGGTGGTGTTCTACAGTTGCAACAAGGGGGATTTGTTGTTCGCCGGTCTGAGGATCGAAGCTTCAACTGTGTGGCTACTGATCAGGCACTGGAGCAAACCATCAACCGAGAAGGCAAGAGTCAGGGTGGAGTTGTTGGCTTCACACTACGGAAGGGAGCTCTCACAAGATGGCTAATGACAAGACATGTGACCACAGCATATGTAGATGGCATGAAAGAGCTTTGTGACAATGTTGCAAAGAGCCCGAGAGCACACAAGGAGCATGGAGCATCCAGAATGGACAGAGACGAGAGAGACATACAGAAGATAATGGAAGCTGTGGAGCAGAAGCAGAATCCCTTTGACCTTGATAGTGTTCCTGAGGAACTGATCAATATTGCAAGTGGTCAGGTTGCATCAGAGAAAGTTGCAAAAGAGCTCTCAAACTTCCCCCAAGATGGTGCAAAGCAGAATGCCGTCTTTATTGAACAACGTCTGACAAAATCAAAAAGAACAAAGAGCTTCTGGGACCCAGAGAAAAGAAACCAATGTGCAACCTTTAAGGACGTGAAAACATCAGCTGGAGTTAGTGTATCTAGACAGGTTCACATGGACTCAGATGTGCTCTTTCGAAGGTTACTTGCTGTTTCCAAACAAAGAGAGGTGTCCATGGAGACTGTGATGTCTCACGAACTCGCTGCTGTCCCACCATCTTTGTTTTATGATGATGGAAGCATGAGGAAGACCACAAAAGCTGACCTTGCTAAGAAACTGGAGTCTGTCGACCTTGCTAAGAAACTGGAGTCTGTCGTTGAAGAGACACAGGCAGGTGGCTTTGACAATGGTGAGGAGGTGAAGAGGGTTAGGAAGTCAGGTGTTGACTGTTTGAAAGATCTTTACAGTGACCAGGAGGAGGCTGACACAAGGCTGGTGTTACATGCAATACACCTTGTGGAGTCCTATTCTCGTCTCATTGTCAAATGTGACGATACAGACGTACTGGTTCTGCTTGTGTACTATGCAAGCAAAGGGATGTTTGGATCCTCACAAGTTTTCATGCATTCTGGACATGGCCTAAAGGAAAGATTTGTCCCAGTTTGTTCAATTGCTCAGAGTCTTGGAGCAGCTCTTTGTGAGTGTTTACCTGCATGCCACGCCCTCACGGGTTGCGATAGTACAAGCAGCTTGTACAGAATTGGAAAGACCACTGCTTTCACAAGACTGAAGACCCATCTGACTGACTTAAAGGAAATGGCCAAGTTTGGACTGTCTGGAAATCTAGACAAAGCTTTGCCTGTGGCAAAAAAATATGCCCTCCTCCTGTATGGCCAAAAGAAAAAGGAGAATGGCTGTCCTTGTACCAACCTAGATGAGCTGAGGTACACACCAGCATCTACCACAGATTCTTCAGCAGCAAATCTACCCCCAACAGAAGACGCCTTTGAGCAACATGTGTTAAGAGCCTTATACCAAACAGCAGTTTGGCGTCACAGCCATCAGGCCAAGCCTCATCTCTGGAACCCAGTTGGTAGAGGATGGAGGCTCAGACAGGATGGTTCCATTGAACCTATCATGTTTCAGAAGGCACCAGCACCTAAAGAAGTTCGAGTACTGTAAAGATGGAAAATGCAATGAAACCAGCAAATGCCAGTGTCTTTCAGTGGGCTTGACTTGCACTGAGTTTTGCTCTTGCTCTTTCCCAGAGTGCCCAAATATGACCCACTTTGTCACTGATGATAATGTGGATGAGTGACAGGGATGGCTACCAAAAACAGCCCATGAAGAACACCAGCCAAAGAGTTGGGGAGTTTAACGTGAGGAGAGGGCTCATTCCTCCTCAGATTGTTTTGTTTGATGAACATTTGTTTGATTTAATGTGAGGAGAGGGCTCATTCCTCCTCAGAGTGTTTTGTTTGATGAACATTTGTTTGATTTGAAACAGTAATTTAATTTGTACTGTGTGAAGTTAAGTTATAGTTATAAAAAGATCATCCAAACTACAATCCTGTCACCTGTCTCCTTTGTGTGCTATTGCTGAGCTGTGTGCCTCATCCCCCGGTGATGTCAAACGGTACAGTACAATATATTGTTATGCAATGCAACATATTCTTTTATTTGGGACAGTTTATATATTTAGTGATGAATGATAATGCATAGTATTTACATATTTGGCATTGCTGGATTCATCACAACCATGTGTCAATGTTTCACTTTCTTTCATTTGGGAGACCTCATACACTTAGTGATGTAACACACTGACTATACATGCTATATTCATATATTTGGTATCACTGGATTCAGCACAGCCCCATCTTTCCAAAAAGCCATGATGTGTGTGTTTATGACAATCCCTCGCAAAGCAACTACAAAGTAAATGAGAATATTCTGCATAGATATTCATTTTTTGTATGTCCGCTTATTTTAGGCAAGTGTTCATAGGTCTCTATATGTTACACACATCAAGATATTCACATCCAGTTTTTTCTAACAGGTAAAGCAACTTCCTGACCACAATTATGCCAAGTTTCAAAGCTGTCAGAGCTTGTGTTATTAATCTACATAAGTTTATATGGCTTAACTCCCATACGGCCAGGCTGTATTTTTGTTCTTCTTTAAGTTTGGGGTGTATGACAATATGTATCAATTTAACAATGTTTGCAGTAAAATATTTCAACCTAAGAACCCATTTCATATATGGGAGACCTTAGAGATGAGGAAAAACATTGTTAGATTTTGTTCTACCTCCGGTAGGGGTATCTCAAATTTTGAGGGGCATTGTCACTGGCCTACAACACACGCACTCATGGCACTTAGCCAGTGCTGCGTTTATGGCCACAAAAAAAGTCGGACAACCCCAACGCCACACAATGTGTAAATGCCAGGTTGTAACACTGACTCCCTAATCAGATGTGTGCTAATTTTACTGCCATTTATTAAGAATGTTAATCTAAAGATATTATTCATGAAATATGGTCACTAGATTTCATAAATGCTAATAAAAAGATGTATTTTACAGACAGAAAGTTACAGGAACTAAATGTAATCTCTGAAAGGGGTAACATTTGTTTTAAAGGCAGGACCCGCAGACAGACATACAATACTAGCACATAGGTCATGAAAAACATGTTTTTTTGTTATTGTCATTGTAAGAGGGCAAAATCACTTATATCAGAAAATTATTTTAATAAAACATTTAAATTGTTATGATGTCAGGTTTGGGACAGGTGTGGCCACAGTGTGCACGTCTGATGTTGCTCACATGTGCTCCACTGAATGCTCAGGGAGTTTGTGCGTTTGCTCACACACATGAAAAATTAGAGGGAACATTGCATACAATACTAGCACAATCGTGAAAAAATGTAAATCTAAGACTTCAACTGATTGTAATGGAATTGATATGGAAACGATAAAAAAGGTTATAGGAGAGATCTCAGGACCATTAATGTATATTAGTAACCTATCATTTCAAACAGGTAAATTCCCAAACTAAATTAAAATAGCTAAAGTTGCACCAATTTATAAGACTGGAGACAAACATCAATTTACAAATTATAGACCTGTTTCTTTACTTCCACAATTTTCTAAAATCATTGAAAAACTGTTCAATAACAGATTAGAGAGTTTCATAAATAAAAATAGAATACTCGAAGAGAACCAACATGGATACAGAGCTAATGTCTCAACTTCAATGGCTTTAATTGAAATTACAGAAGAAATTACCAATGCAATAGATAGTAAAAAATGTGCAGCAGCGGTTTTTACGGATCTAACTAAAGCATTTGACACAATTAATCACAATATTTTAATCAAAAAACTAGAACGATGTGGCATCAGAGGGTTAGTCTTAAACTGGATAAGAAGTTATCTAACGAACAGGAAACAATACGTGAAGCTAGGCGAACACACGTCTACAACGCTAAATATATCCTGTGGTGTACCTCAGGGATCAATACTAGGTCCTAAATTATTCAATCTCTATATAAATGACATTTTTAAAGTTACAAAAGATTTAAAGTTAGTATCATTTGCGGATGATACAACAGTGTTTTGTTCAGGAGAGAACACACAGAAGATAATACAAATAATAACAGAAGAAATTAACAAATTAAAAAGATGGTTTGACAAAAATAGATTATCGTTGAATCTCAGTAAAACTAAAATAATGCTATTTGGTAACAGTAGAAGAGAAAGTCAAACACAAATACAAATAGACGGAATAGAAATTGAAAGAGTAAATGAAACCAAATTTCTAGGTATAATGATTGATGATAAATTGAACTGGAAATCTCACGTAAAAAATATACAACATAAAGTAGCAAGAAACACGTCAATAATGAATAAAGCAAAACATGTTCTAGACAAAAAATCACTTCATATTCTCTACTGCTCACTAGTGTTACCATATCTGAGTTACTGTGTAGAAATATGGGGAAATAATTAAAAAAGTACACTTCATTCATTAAATGGTGTTACAAAAAAGATCAGTCAGAATAATACATAATGTTGGATATAGAGAACATACAAATCCTTTATTTATTGAATCAAAGATACTGAAATTCCATGACATAGTGAATTTGCAAACAGCTAAAATTATAGACAAAGCAAACTATAACCTGCTACCCAAGAATATACAACAATTCTTCTCAACAAAAGAGGAGAAATATAATCTTAGAGAAAAATGTAATTTAAAACATTTGTACGCACGTACAACACTTAAGACCTTCAGTATATCAGTATGTGGAATTCAATTATGGAATTGTTAAGCAAAGAAATCAAACAATGTACTAATATGATCCACTTCAAGAAACTCTTCAAACTTAAAGTGTTTACAAAGTACAAAGAAGAAGAACCATGATAAACATTCTCAATTTATTTAATCCATCCATTCATTCATTCTTAAAGTAATCTTACTTATCTCATCATATGAAATATGACTTAATTCACCAATTATTATTATTAAATTCTTACTATTATTTATTTATTTATTTTTATTGTGATTACCTATGGAGTTTATTGTGAATAAATTGTGAACAGGAAGTGAACAAAAAGTTTTAGCAACTGTTATGTAAAGAAAAGGGGTAGGATTAAATAAGCTCTGCCTCTTCCTACTCCTTTTCGAACATGTTGAAAAGTGAAACTGGAAATTGTGATGTATCATGTTTGCATATTTTTGTTTGCCATGTTTGTGAAATGCACTCAGTCTTTGTTTAAATTTGTTAAATTACTTTTTCTTCAGAAAATTTCCCTTTTACAATTGCAGAGGGAAAATCACAAAATTGTATTGCAACTTTCACTTTCTCCCCCATTTTTATTGAAACAAACACCTAAAAAAAACTCAATTTCCAACTTTCTTTGAAGAAGTTCTGCGAATTCCAGCATCTAAAAAAACATCCCAAAAACACAGACAACACTCCATTTACCTACCGTGACCTGTATATTTAAATAAATAGTGACATTAGTATTGTGAGAGCCAACACAGAGGACTTACTTCTCTGGCGTAGTGACACATCGGTTTGGTCACGCTGCTCCTCTGGGCACGAACGAGACATTTGCTAATGTCGCTACTTGAGCTCCTGCTGTTGTATCATCTTTGAGTATGTGAACATTTACGACAAGTTATATAAATCATGCCTCTCCCCTTTACAATAGTAGGTTGTGGCACCAAGCAGAGAAGTTGGTCAACTTTGAAATTTCACACTCTACGTAAAATTCCGGACCTTTATTCTTAGAGAGCTTTATAGTCAGAAGAGAGATGACTCTCCATTACCTGCATAGTAGCAGTTTTTTACTGTTTAGAACGCACAGAAAAGGTAACGAGTAATGGTCTTGTCTCACAAAAGGATTCTGAATGTTGGGCACAATTTAAAAAAACTTTAAAGTCTCATGCAATTTATACAAAAGTATTATGTTTTGTGCAGGTCAGACAGGGTCGGACCACCATAATTGTGGCCCATCGCCTCTCAACTATCAGAAACGCTGATATCATTGCTTGCATACAAAATGGAGAGGTTGTTGAGTTGGGGACTCATAGTCAGCTGATGGAAAAACAGGGTGTCTATCACACTCTAGTCACTATGCAGGTAAACTTTTACTCAGCGTTTGGGTGATGTTTATATTTTTAAAACTATCAACCTTGTACTTTGCCATCTTTTCCATCTTACAGACAATTCAAAAAGCAGAGGAGAGGGATGAGTTTCAGCAGCATGAAAAGACACCACCGTCCATAACTATCTCAGCATTTTCTTTGCAAAAAAGGACGTTTTCCTTTGCTTCTTCAGATTCTTCAGAGGGGAAAAAAGAAGAGAAAGAAACGTTGTTACATGCTACAGAAAACACAGTGGATGTAGAATTGGTATTACAAATGTCTCAGTTACGAAAAAGAAGGGAAGGACGTGATTCAGCTCTTTCTCCTCATTTGTGCAGGATGAACATTTTCCACTTGTGTCATTCCTCAAAGTGATGCGTTTCAACCTTCCCGAATGGCCTTACTTTTTGTTTGGAAGCATCTGTGCTGCACTCAATGGAATAATGCAGCCTATGTTTGATGTCATCATCACCAAGTTCATTGTTGTAGGTTACAACTTCTTTCAAGCAAGATCGCTTTTAATGTATGACAAAATCACAAAGAGTGACTTTTTAAACAATTAACAAAGTTATGAATGTGCTTATTTCAAACTTTCAGGTGTTTTCAGGATCTGATCAAGAGGAGATCAGAAAAAACTCTGTGTTCCTTTCCCTGATGTTTGCTGTTATTGGAGTTGTAACTTTTTTCACCGTATTTTTTCAGGTATGCACACATTTTCAACACTATGTTAGTACAGTAATAATCACAGTTAAAATAAGTTGGCTATTATTCATAGTAGGGCTGTGAATCTTCAATTAGATTCTCGGGGGTAGTGATTCAATTCAGAATTGATTCTCGATTCAAAGTGAACACTTTTTTTTATAATATTGGGCCTTCAATAATTAGCTACATTCCTCCATAAAATAGATAACAGCTCAGATAAATGTATATATTTCTTAAAAAAAAAAATGGTTTTGTTTGATAAAATTCTACCCAAACATTTAATAAAGTCAAGTACAAATAAGGCAGGGGTCGGCAACCCGCGGCTCCGGAGCCGCATGCGGCTCCTTGACCACTCTGATGCGGCTCAGCTACATACATGCCGACCCCCCCGATTTTCCCAGGAGACTTATGGAACTCAGTGTCTCTCATAGATTACTCCCAGGGAAAAACTAATCCTATTTACACTCTTACTTACTAAATAAAGGGCGTGCTCTAATTGCACTGCAACAATTGTCCTCTATAGCATTTACATACAGCATGCCAGTCCAGCCACATGTTGCATGTTGTCATTACTTGCACACAGGAGACAGCAAAGCATACTTACTCATCAGCCACACAGCTTACACTGACGGTAGCCGTATCAAACAACTTTAACATTGTTACGTTACAAATATGCGCCACACTGTGAACCCACACCAAAAAAGAATGAAAAACACATTTCTGGAGAACATCCCACCGTAACACAACATAAACACAACAGAACCATTACCCAGAATCCCATGCAGCCCTAACTCTTCCGGTCTACATTATACACCCCCGCTACCACCAAATCCCCCCACACATCAACCCCCCCCCTCTCCGTGCGTTGGTTGAGCGGAAGAGTTAGGGCTGCATGGGATTCTGGGTATTGGTACCGTCAGTGTAAGATGTGTGGCTGCTGAGTTAGTAGCCTTGCTGTCACTTACGTGAGCAAGCTAAAACAGCATTCCACTTGTGGTCGAGCAGGTACACTGTCAGGGCAGACTGTAGAGGGCGCCAAATGTAGTGTCATCACGCTCTGATATTCGGGAGTCTCCCGGGAAAAATTAAAGGGTTGGCAAGTATGACGCTATCAAGCGGCTATCAAGCGACATTCATTCAAAACTCGCGGGCTGCACTAACATCAAATTTCCACATTAAAGTGCGTGCCGGTGCGTGTGTCTGAGACCCCTGGTTAACATAGCACAAAGCATGTAAGCTTTGTATGCGGTGATTTTCATTTTAAATTTTTTTTTGTGGCTCCCATTACTTTCTATAATTTGTGAAACTTGCCAAAATGGCTCTTTGAGTGGTAAAGGTTGCCGACCCCTGAAATAAGGCAACAAGAGAGGTATCCCACATTTCTAAAGTAAATCTGTAGAGCAGATATGGGCATCTACATCAACAATATGATTTGCCTTAGTGTTTGGACAGGACAAATTAAAAAAATAATAACAATTAACACTTTTAAATACGGTTCGACTTCTAGTGATCCCGTGTTAAATTGTGGTTGTCGGAGCAGAACTCTTCTAGTTTGTGTCCCCTCTCGAAAACAAGAAGTAACATCTGGGTGAATTTTGATACAACTTTCAGGAAATGTTCAAAATAGGATAAGGAATTGCTAATAACTTTTTGGAGGTGATCCGCATCACACTCCGGATTCAGGACTTACAATTGCAAGGCAGGGCCTGGCAAAGGTCTGTGCTCTCTCTGTGCTTTTCCATTCCGTAATTTACAGAGAACGTTATTGCTAATTTATATATTTAGTAATTATTTATTTACTCATTTGTCTATTAATTAATGTATTTTTCTACTCATTTATTTATTCACTGTAGTGTGTATTAAAAACTGTTATGATACAAAAAGGGGTAGGGTTAAATAAGCTCTGCTTCCTCCTACTACTTTTCAGACATGCTGTTATGAAAAACTGGAAATAAGGGATGCATCAAATTGTATGCATGTTCGAAATAAACTAACACCATAACCATACTTTTTTTTAATTGATTTTTGATTTTTCTGAATCGATTAAGAATCAAATAAAAATTGCGATTCATTCGAAAAAAAATAAAAATTGTGACACCCCTAAGCCATAGTTTTCAAAAGATAAACTATGAAAACTAAAAAGCACAAAAAGCAATACTTGCTGTTAGTTACCACACCAGGAGTTATATACCATGGTAGAAAGTATTGTACAGTATGTAGTTGTAATTTATATTGAACATCAACACATATTCTCATACTTTTTGTCACTGAATAGACAAGTTGACTCATACAGAATCCAACTCATATTTCCACATTGTTTTAAGTGTGTTTATACCTTTCTGTTTTACAGGGTTTCTGTTTCGGCATAGCTGGAGAGATCCTGACTATGAAACTGAGAGATGCATCATTCAAGGCAATGTTGAGCCAGGTGAGTGTGTCAATTAATTCTCCTCGGACATGAATATTATGTCAAAAGGTTTTGTAACTTGTGTTCCTAACTAGTGATTCCACAAATACACATTGTTAAGTAATTAATTGTTACAATCATTACAATGTAAGTGCATGTCAGTCACATATTAAGCTGTTCAGTGGTTATCGATCAAATACACCTGCTGCTGTACAAATAGGACAAACAACATGTGGAAGTGAGAGGCAATTAGCAAGACAACCCTGATTAAGAAATGTTTTTGCAGATAGTGGCCACAGACCATTTTAGTCTCCTCATTTTTAGATTTCTGGCTTGTTTGGCATTTTTGCAGTCCCCTTGCTGCTCGTGGTAGCATGAGGTGATATGCGCAGCTTACAAATGTTGCTTGGGTATACATTCAGTTCCCCTAGAATGGCCTAACCAAATGCCGTATGATCAAAAGGTTTCCAGCATCTCTAAAATCCTAATCAAGAACATGGAGGATATGCCAGGAAACAGGGCAGTAACACCAGAAAAATTGGGGAACTGCAAGAGTTTAACAATCTAATAGCAGGACTGCTCCTTTGTGCAACAAGGAAAAGAAGGAGCACTTTTGTATTTTATGTAGCCTGACCACTGACCCAGGTCTGGGAGGAGATCCTCCAAGAACCCAAGCACTGTCTTTAGAGAACCATGCCAAAATTTTGGTATGGAGTGCATACAGACAGGTCAAAGCCATCCACTACAAAGTTAATTTGAAGAAATTCACATTTAATGTCAGCCTGTGATGTCATTTTTCCATTTTGATTTTAAGATTTTCTTAGTTAAGTACACAATTTGTCATGATTGGTTTAAGCCAAAGAATGTCCGCGGTGCAGAGAACAAATAATGAAAATAATAACAAAAGGCGCACTCATAAAGGAGTGAGGAAAAATAAAAAAGGATGCACACACAAGGTGTGGCGTAACGGAAAATGCACACAGAAGGTGTGGAGAGGAAACAGTTTACACTACACAGCAGGCAGAACCACAGGAACGAGAAACGTGTGGAATCGGTGTTTTCCTTGATATATCAAAAGCATTTGATACCATTGATTTTGAAATGTTATTGAGTAAATTGCAACATTATGGTGTCAGAGGGGTTTCACTCAGTTGGTTCAGCAGTTATTTATTTGAAAATAAACAACAGCAAATCTCCATGTAAAATTATAACATGTGGAGTTCCACAAGGCTCCATATTTGGACCACTTCTTTTTATATTCTTATATTATATACTTCTTTGTGAACTCATCAATTATTCTTCACAAAGTAAATTTTGCTGATGATGCACATTTTTTCATGTCACACAAAAATCCTGAAAGCCTTCAAACTATTGTCAATAATGAATTAGTTAAAGTAGGAAATTGGTTCAAATGTAATAAATTATCTTTAAATATAAATAAAACAAACTTTATTATATTTCGTTCAAATAAAAGCCGTAAAAACGTTGATAAAATACTGATTTAAATAAATGGTAACGCAATTGAGAGAGTTCAGAGCACTAAATTCCTTAGAGTATACATAGATGGATTTACAAATTTCAAAAGCCATATTGAATATTTAATGAATAAATTACCGGTATCTAAATGTCAGCCTACTCTCAAAATTGAGGCACTTTCTTCCCCTCAACACTCTCCTAATTTTATATCGTACTCTACTTGAACCACATTAAAACTATTGCAATGTCATATGATGTAACACGTATCCTAGTTCTCTTAAAAAACTGGAGATTCTTCAGAAGAAAGCCATACGTGTTATATCATGGGCAAACTTAAATGCTCCCTCAGATCCTCTTTTTTATGGGTACAATCTTCTGAATCTTAGTGAGTGCTTGTATTATGTATAACATAGTAGACGGATTAAATTCTAGACTCTGCCAGCTCATTCCAGTGACCACTACTTCTGATAGACATAACACTAGAAGTAAACCTTTATGAAGAGGGAAAAATTGTCATCTAAAGTGTACAAGCTTTACTATAGCCTGTAGAGGTACGTTGAACTGGAATGAGATTGATAGCCTTATAAAATAATCACGTTCTTTAAACATTTTTAAAAAGCGTTTTAAGCAAAATATTATTGCTGCGTTATGCTGAGTATATTTATCACACCCCACATGGCTGAGGATTTCACATTGGTCGCATAATTTTGTATGATAAGATTATCGCAAATCTTCTAGATGCAACTTTTTTAATTCAATTTGAATAATAGGATATACAGTATAGACTGATTTGGTGGATTCAAAGATTCCTTCTCTATAAATGTCAACCTGTTGGTAGGTTGGTATGGAATTGTAAATGGGTATTAGGTGGGTAGATTTTGAAATTAATTGTATTCTCCTGAATTTTGTATATTATATGATGATGTATATTTGAACCTGTGGGTCCCTATCCATAAACTGTACACTTCTAGGGATTACCCTTTTTCAGAACGAACTCTGATATTAACAAAAGAAACAATAATGTAATTTAAAATTGTCTGTAAATAAATAAAAAAATAAAGCGTGACTGGAGCCATGGCAGGGGAGATGAACAAGATTGGAAGGGTGAACCATCAGGAATTTACTGGTGCTGAATGAATGACCCGGAGAGCTTATGTAGTCAGGACAAAATAGGTAACGTTTGTGCAAAGGTGACTCCGCCCTGTGGCCCCAAAACCAGGCACTGCAACGAAAAGCAGACAGGCAGCAGCAGAGCTGCCAGATCAGAAGAATCAGAATCAGAAGAGTTTTTATTGCCATTGTTTGACAACGGGTTCACAAACTAGGAATTTTACTTGGCGCAATCGTGCAACATAAAACACATATAACACAGAATAGAATAACATGAGCTGTAACTGAGCTATCAGATCTTGTTATTGTTCATGTGCCTGATGGCCGAGGGGAAAAAAATGTTCAGGTGGCGGGAGGTGTGGGTCTGGATGGACCGTAGTCTCCTGCCTGAAGGGAGAGGGGAGAATAGTTTGTGTCCAGGGTGAGAAGAGTCAGCTGTGATCCGACCCACACGCCTCCTGGTTCTGGAGGAGAACAGCTCCTGGAGGGGTGGGAGTTTGCAGCCAATCACCTTCTCAGCAGCACGTACCATGCGCTGCAGTCGATGCTTGTGGCGCCGGGGAACCACACGGTGATGGAGGAGGTGATGATGGACTCGATGATTACTGAGTAGAACTGCACCAGCATCTTGGTCGGCACCTTCAGTTTTTTCAGCTGCCGCAGGAAGTACATCCTCTGCTGGGCCTTCTTGATGAGGGAGCTGATGGTCGGCTCCCACTTGAGGTCCTGGGTGATGGTGGTGCCCAAGAAACGGATGGAGTTCACAATGGAGACGGGGGTGGGAGAGTCAATCAGGGTGAGGGGGGATGGTGGGGCTCTGACTTTCCTGAAGTCCAAGATCATCGCCACTGTTTTCTGGGCGTTCAGCTCCAGGTTGTTGAGGCTGCACCAGGACGCCAGCCGGTCCACCTCTCTCCTGTAGGTGGACTCGTCGCCATCCGAGATGAGCCCGATGAGAGTAGTGTCATCCGCAAACTTGAGCAGCTTTACCGACTGGTGACTGGAGGTGCAGCAGTTTGTGTACAGGGAGAAGAGCCAGGGGAAAAGTACACAGCCCTGAGGAGTACCAGTGTTCGTGATTCGACTGTCCGAGACAATCTTCCCCAGCCGCACGTGCTGTCTTCGGTCTGTCAGGAAGTCATTGATCCAACTGCAGAGGGAGTCGGGCACGCTGAGCTGGTAGAGCTTGTCTTGTAGCAGTCCAGGGAGGATGGTGTTGAAGGCAGAGCTGAAGTCCACAAATAGGATCCGGGCGTAGGTTCCTGGGGAGTCCAGATGCTCCAGGATGAAGTGGAGGACCAGGTTCACTGCATCATCCACAGACCTGTTGGCTCTGTAGGCGAACTGCAGTGGGTCCAAGAGGGGGAAGGTGATGTCCTTGAGGTGGGGCAGGACCAAGCGCTCAAAGGACTTCATGACCACAGACGTCAGCGCCACCGGCCTGTAGTCATTAAGTCCTGTGAGCCGTGCTTTCTTGGGGACAGGGACGATGGTGGATGTCTTGAAACAGGACGGCACGCGGCATAGCTCCAGAGAGGTGTTAAAAATGTCAGTGAAGACAGGAGCCAGCTGATCCGCACAGTGTTTCAAGGTGGGGTGGGAGACACCATCCGGCCCGGGGGCCTTCTGCGTTTTCAGCTTCTAAAACTGCCCGCGTACATCCTCCTCTCGGATGGAGAGGGCCTTTGATGAAGTCCTATGATGTTCTTGGAGTCCTTTAATGTCCTTGGAGTCCTTTAACCCTTGTGTGGTGTTCGGGTCTGTGGGACCCGTTTTCGATTTTTATTAAAAGAAAAATGATACAATTAATTTTTCAAACTGAGACTCACTGGCTTTGGCTCATTTTCTGTGAAGAACGTATATCAGAATACATATTTAATGAACACACACCATACACCCCCCCTACACATTTCTATTACATATAAGATGTCCGGGTCCACTGGACCCGGGGCTAATAGAAGTGTGGAAATTGATGTTTTGTGTATCACACACACACACACACACACACACACACACACACACAGCCGGCCTAGACAGGGGGAGGACAGAGTGTAGGTACACAGAACATCAGAGGGTCAAATGTGCGACAAAATGAGAGCAGACAGTGTTGACAAACAATGTTGCAACCTTGTGTGGGAACCACAGGTGCAGAAACACAAAAGAAGAATCCCTGTGGGATGCAGAAACTGGCAAAGAAATTTCCATGCAACGTTCATATTGTTGTTACTCAGCCAGTGTTTGTGGGTCTTAGACGTAGACTTACTTTTTATTGTCATTCAAATTTGAACTTTACAGTACAGATAAGAACGAAATTGCGTTGCATTAGCTCATGGTAGTGCAGGATAAAAAAGCAATAAAGTGCAGATATAAATAAATAGATTACTGTACAGATAAATATATTGCACTTTTGCATATGCATCCACGTTTATGGATGTATGTTATATAGTCTTTATATTCCAGTGAGTTAATCCCTTTTTGGGGGAAATTGAGGGGATTATTATGATGCGTTCATGAGTCTTACGACCTGAGGGAAGAACCTGTTACAGAACCTGGAGGTTCTGCTATGGAGGCTGCGGAACCTCTTTCTAGAGCCCTGGTCAGGCAGCGGCTTTTTGCGATCTGGATAGGAGGAAGAGGAGTCCTGATGATCTTTTCCGCTGTCCTCACCACTCTCTGGAGAGACTTCCAGTCTGAGGCACTGCAGGCTCCAGTCCAGACAGAGATGCAGTTGGTCAGTAGGCTCTCTATAGTGCCTCTGTAGAATGTGGTGAGAATGGGTGGAGGGAACTGTGCTCTTTTCATCCGAAGCAAAAAGTGCATGCGCTGCTGAGCTCTTTTTCCAAGTGTAGGGACCAGGTCATATTGTCAGTTATCTGCACCCCCAGGAACTTGGTGCTGCTTACCATCTCCACCGCTGTGCCATTGATGAAGAGTGGAGCGTGGCTGGACTGGTGCTTCCTGAAGTCGACGATGATCTCCTTGGTCTTGTCGACGTTCAGGACCAGGTTGTTGGTTCTGCACCAGTCAACCAGATGTTTCACCTCCTCCCTGTAGTCCATGTCGCTGTTGTCACGGATGAGGCCCACTACTGTTGTGTCGTCCGCATCCTTCACAATGTGGTTAGTAGTGGACCTGGCGCAGCAGTCACGGGTCATCAACGTGAACAGCAGTGGACTCAGGACTAGGAATGATACTTGAACCCGGTTTTCCCGGTTGTTCGATAAGAAAAGAACCGAGTCCTCTGACTCGAATCCCTTTTTGAGAACCGGTACCCGTTATCGAGACCACTATAGTAAAGAAAAAGAGTTGGTTCTTTATTCGAATCCCTGTGAACGAATCTCGTCCCGACAAGAATTGCCGGTAATTGCCATATCTGCTCACTTGTAGTAACGTTACCTCTTATGTCAACCAGGACTGCAGTAATGTTAGCTAGACTAACGTTACCTAAGCATAGTCAGCGGCTAACGGTAACGTTAACGTGAGCCTTTTTGTATGTGTCTGATAACGTTAACGTTATCTTGTAATCTACACCACGACAGAGTTTGCAAGTCTGTCTAATAAACTAGCGCTTTCTTTATTTCTTTAGTTTATTTGGAACATGAGCACACTTACAGTATAATATATCACAGTTTCATATAATTTCACTTTACATGAGTAGGAAGAAGTAAAGCTTATTTAATCCTACCCCTTTCCCACTTCTTAGCGTTTACAAATATATACATCATTTACTGACCTTTTTATAATAAAATATCTGTGAATTAGTATATACAACAGTTTTATAATATGTAATTAATTAATTCAGTCATTATTAATGTATTGAGATGAAGAATATTGTAGTGGCTTGTCCGAAGCTTAAACAGCAACAAAAGTGAGTTTAGTACAAAAGGTTTATTTACCCATAGTCAAAAGCGCAAAGTTGGATTGTTTTGTCCGTGCAAACAAACAGACGTCCTCCGGAGGACACAAGAATCAAGCAATCTCTCTCAGCCCTTGTCACTTGGCCATTTTATCTATTTCCCTCATGCGTCAAGGTCCCGTTTTTTTCGACCTGTTTGTTTTGCAACATCCTTGAATCCCTTAGTCATGCTTAGACAATCAAAACATTTTGTAGAATGGTCAGAGCGACTCCATATTCAACTTTGTCCTACATCTGGTCCTTCAATGGTATAGAATAGAAGAGAAATGAAATGAGCAGACATTCTTGATAGACACGAAATATAGTTCAAAGGTCAGAAATTCTACTACAATATCTTATTTTCAATAAGGTTGAAAGTATTTCTCATAATTCTTCTTCTTTGTACTTTGTAAGCACTATTCCTTTGAACAACCTCTTAAACTAGATCATATCAGTACAATGTTTAACTTCTTTACTTAATCCCTTCCATCATTTAATTCCACATCATTTTAGCTGTTTGCAATTTTACCAAATCATCGAACTTTAATATTTTTGACTCAATAAATAAAGTGTTTGTATGTTCTCTATATCCAACATTATGTATCAGTCTAATTAATTTTTTTTGTAACACGGTTAACGAATGTAGCGCACATTTGTAGTTATTTCCCCACATTTCTGCACAATAACTCAGATATGGTAATGGTAGGGGGACCCGAGCTTTGATGAGCTGAAGGCCGTTCGTGACGACAGTAATGTGTGTTGAGGTCCTGAGCGAGAGTCTGATCATTCAGGGCCTGGGAGGCTTTGGGTTTATAGTTCGTAAGGGCCCTTAATCCTCTCCACACAGCTGCAGAGTCATTGGAGTTTAACTGTTCCTGTAGACGGTGAGAGTACACAGATTTAGCTTTCTCCACTTCCCTGTTGGAGTGGTACTTCGCTTCTCTGTAGGTACTCTGGTCCCCGCTCCTCCACGCAGTGTCCTTTTTCTTGCGCAGCTGTCGGAGCTTGGGTGTGAACCAGGGCTTGTCGTTGTTATAACTGGCCCTGGTGCGCGTTGGAATGACGCGCGCCTCATTGAACTGTATGTATGAGGTCACAGTGTCCGTATACTCGTCCAGATTGTCCGTGGCCGCTCCAATTGCCTCCCAGTCTGTCGTCTCCAAACATGCGCACAGCTCCTCCACAGCCTCGGCGGTGAAACACTTAATGGTCCTCATAACAAGTTTAGCCAGTTTCAGTCTCTGTCTGTATGAAGGGATTAAGTGCACCATCACGTGATCTGATAGTCCGAGAGCAGTGCGCGGGACTGCATGATATGGCTTGCATATTGTGGTGTAACAGTGATCCAAAGTGTTCTCCTCTCTGGTCGGGCATTTAATAAACTGCCGATACTTTCCCTTGTTAAAGTCACCAAGCACGATAACAAGAGAGTCCGGAAAAGACTGTTCCACATGTAAGATCTGGTCTGCAAGCGTGCGCTGAGCGTCATGCACGTCCGCGCTTGGCGATATGTAGACAGCCACCAGTATAAATGAAACAATCTCACGCGGTGAGTAAAAGAGCTTACAGTGAATGAAAAGATATTCCAGAGCAGGAGAGCACTGTTGTGATATCACTGTCACGTCTGTACACCAGTTGTTGTTGATGAAGAAGCAGACTCCACCGCCTCTTTTTTTGCCGGAGAGCCCCGCGTCTCGGTCCGCGCGGAGAAGATGAAAGCCCTCCAGTTGAACCGCGCTGTCCGGGACACTTGCGCTCAGCCACGTCTCAGTGAAGCACAAAACACAAGATGAGGAAAAGTCCTTGTTTCTTCTCATCAGCAAAGCTAGCTCGTCCATCTTGTTGGTAAGTGAGCGGACGTTAGAGAGAAAGATGCCAGGTAAGGGCGTGCGTAATCCCCGTCTGCGGAGACGGACAAGGGCGCCCGCTTGAAATCTTCGGTGCGGTTTCCCTCTTTTGATCAAATAATGGACCAAATCCGCAGCTGACGCTAAGATGACCGGTAACAAGTCCGTAGGGGTGATGGATCTGATGTTTAGTAGCTCTTCGCGGGTGTAAGAGCACGCGGACACACTATTTACGCACAAAAACAAACAAAACAGAGCGCAAGAGAGCACCGAGGCAGCCGTCATCGGCGCCATGATGATGATGATGATCATGACACAATTTATAGTATTGGGACACATACAGTATACGTAAATAGGGCTAAGATAAAAATTGATTGAAAAAAGAGGAAAGAAGTGAAATTATTAATCAGGTCCTCCAGGATTTCGCAATTATGGGATTGCATTAATTCAACCATTCCTGACGTGTATCCACCAACCCGACAACTTTCACTCATCTCTGCAACTTTCCTGGATATTTTGGCCAATCATCGTCATTTCGGCAATAGAATCCATCCCTAAGTAGCTCTAAACCAGGGGTCTCCAAACTTTTTGACTCGGGGGCCGCATTGGGTTAAAAAAAATTTGGCCGGGGGCCAGGCTGTATATATCTATAGATATATATATATATATATATATATATATATATATATATATATATATATATATATATATATATATATATATATATATATATATATATATATATATATATATATATATATATATATATATATTAGAGATGCGCGGATAGGCAATTATTTCATCCGCAACCGCATCACAAAAGTCGTCATCCACCCGCCATCCACCCGAACTAACATTTCATCAAAACCACACCCACCCGCGATCCACACGTTGTTATATATCTAATATAGACGATGCAAGGCATTAGTGAGGTTACAAAGCTTTTGCTTGTTAAAGACAGGAGACTGATCCAATGCAGCAGAGACATTCAATGCGTGCCACGCATTAATATCTCTTGGCCATGCATTAGAGGCTAAGAGATATTAATCGTGATAATATTATTTATCATTATTATAATATTATTGTCATTTCCATTAAGAAAGTGTTGACTATTGTTGCCAATGCCCTCAGATCAGGAGTGCGTTCCTCACACTTTGTGTGCGCAGTTGCAGTAAGCAGAACGATGCTTTTAAGAAGTTAAAAAAATGTTTTAGAAATACTAGGCCTATATTTTCGTTAGCTAAAAAAATGTTCTGAATTTATTTCAATGAATATTAACTTGTTAACGGTATAATGCTCAAATAGGGACGAGGGCGGGGTGCACAGTGAAACAGTGAACAATTTCGCAACAAAGTGCCTGTTAAAAAAAGGAGACTGATCCAATGCAGCAGAGACATTCAATGCGTGATAATATTATTTATCATTATTATAATATTATTGTAATTTCCATTAAGAAAGTGTTGACTATTGTTGCCAATGCCCTCAGATCAGAAGTGCGTTCCTCACACTTTGTGTGCGCAGTTGCAGCAAGCAGAACGATGCTTTTAAGAAGTTAAAAAAATGTTTTAGAAAGACAAGGCCTATATTTTCGTTAGGTAAAAAAAATGTTCTGAATTTATTTCAATGAATATTAACTTGTTAACGTTATAATGCTCAGGAGGGCGGGGTGCACTGTGAAACAGTGAAAAATTTTGTGACAAATATGAACCTTTATTGATTGATCCGCAGCCATGACAAAATATCAGACAATCTCCATTGTCAACGACAGGCAGGAAAATAAAGATAAACACATAGCCTATGTTGTAGGCATAGGCATAGGCTCATACGTTTTTAAGTTGAAATAAAAAAATAAATAAAAAATGTGCCTCAATCACACGCACAAACTTAAATTATACAATAACATATGTATGTCATCCCTATTTAAACAAAAATAAATTAAATAAATAATAATAATAACTTACTTGCAACTTATTGGCCAAGGCAAATAGCTGAAGGAGGGAAATCAAACCCATCAGACTGCACTTTATCATCAAACTTGAATTATAATGAAAATAGACGGTCGCGACAAACAAAGCAGGCCTTACATTGTAGCCAATCGGAGATGCGCTTCACTTGAAAGCGAGGCCAAATAATTAACACACAAACTCGAATAGAAAAAAAAACACAATAAACAACGCAATTGCCTTAATTCCTTTGCATTGTAGTGCGCCCAAACAACACGTAACCATCACAATTATTCAGCTGACCAAACTTAATATAGGTTAGACATGGGCTTATTTGGTATAGCCTAGGTCAGGGGTCACCAACCTTTTCAAAACCAAGAGCTACTTCTTGGGTACTGATTAATGCGAAGGGCTACCAGTTTGATACACACTTAAATAGATTGCGAGAAATAGCCAATTTGCTCAATTTACCTTTAACTCTCTGTTATTATTAATAATTAATGATATTTATCTTTGTGGAAACACTGATCATCTTAATGATTTCTCACAATAAATATATATAGAAACAGATAAATATCAATATGCAACACTTTATTTTTATATTTTCTCTAAGTGCACATTTTTCAAATTGAACATTTTCAAATGATCACTTCTAAGACACACTAAATCACAATATCCCATTTTAACTAGCTAGCCACTAACATTTTTTAACAAATCATGAATTACTTTGCACCATGTTTGTACAAATAATAACTCATGTAAAATACAAAAGTCAATTTTCAAATTTTTAAATAAATCATGTCACACTTTGAACTGGACCGTCAGTTAGTGAAGACCAAGTCTTTAAAATATTTTCTTGGATTTTCAAATTCTATTTGAGGTTTGTCTCTCTTAGAATTAAAAATGTCGAGCAAAGCGAGACCAGCTTGCTAGTAAATAAATACAATTTAAAAAATAGAGGCAGCTTACTGGTAAGTGCTGCTATTTGAGCTATTTTTAGTACAGGCCAGCGGGCTACTCATCTGGTCCTTACGGGCTACCTGGTGCCCGCGGGCACCGCGTTGGTGACCCCTGGCCTAGGTAACGTAGACTAATTCGTTTAACATATCCAACCGTATGTCTACTTACTTTTTTTTTTGTTAGCACTATGCAGGAATAAAATGGCATCTACAGTGCCAGGATTCAGGCGAGAGCGCCTGGCCTCTAAAATGCGCCGTGCTGCGCTGAAGGAGCGCTCACTTGCGGCACTTGTTGCTGCGACGCATAGGAAGGATTCTCTTTATACATTTAACTATGTATATATATTTCCGAATTGGTTCAACCGCCACCCGCCCGAATCTATTTAAAATCTATTTTTTTCGTCATGCATCCGCCCGACCCGCGGATAATCCGCGGACACCGCGGGTGTGTCCGCAAACCGCGCATCTCTAGTATATATATATATATATATATATATGTATATATATATATATATATATATATATACATATATACATGTATATATACAATGTATATATACATTGTCTTTATAATCCGTTTTGTCATTTAACATCAATTAACATTGATGTTCATCAACATTTAACATTGTCACGTTATCGATGGGAAAATTCATTTTTAGACAATATGATTTGCCTGAGCGGCTAGGAGACACCAAGAGTAACAAGCGGCAGAAAATAAATTAGAACGGAAAGATTAAAAAAAAAAAAAAAAAAAATTTTTTTTTTTACTTGGGACTTCCTGTGGGCCGGATTTTGGATGCTGGGGGGCCGGATCCGGCCCACGGGCCGTAGTTTGGGGACCCCTGCTCTAAACTGTTACAATAAAATGTGTCCCTGCAATGGCCTGTATCGTCTAGGCACTTCTTCACTTGCCTTGATAACATTGACAGAGATGTGGACATGTGCTGATAATCTTTTATCATACTGTATATCATTGACAGTCGTCCAACAACTTATTAGCTCAATTCATTCCATGACCACGCTCTTCACTTAAAACACTCATATGGCAAAACAGCTCCATTCATTTAAATGAATTTAAATACATTTAATCTGTGCTTGCCCCCCCCCCCCCCCCCCCCCCCAAACACCTACACTGCTAAAGGTTTGGATTCCAATGGTTGGAAAACAAAGTTTTGTCAACCTTTAGCTGTAAGCTAATGTCAGCAATTAAAGGCCTACTGAAACTCACTACTACCGACCACACAGTCTGATAGTTTATATATCAATGATGAAATCTTAACATTGCAACACATGCCAATACGGCCGGGTTAATTAAAAAGTGCAATTTTAAATTTCCCGCCACACTTCCGGTTGAAAACGTCTAGATAAGATGACATATGCGCGTCGTAAACGGTTGATACGGGAAGTATTGGTACCCCATTGAATACAATACAAAAAGCTCTGTTTTCATTTCATAATTCCACAGTATTCTGGACATCTGTGTTGGTGAATCTTTTGCAATTTGTTTAATGAACAATGGAGATTGCAAAGAAGAAAGTTGTAGGTGGGATCGGTGTATTAGCGGCTGGCTGTAGCAACACAACAAGGAGGACTTACTCGGATAGCAGACGCGCTAGCCAATGCTAGCTGCCAACCGCATCTGTGATCGGGTGAAGTCCTTTGTCGCGCCGTCGATCGCTGGAACGCAGGTGAGCACGGGTGTTGATGAGCAGATGAGGACTGGCTGGCGTAGGTGGAGCGCTAATGTTTTTATCATAGCTCTGTGAGGTCCGGTTGCTAAGTTGCTAAGTTAGCTTCAGCGTCGTTAGCCACAGCATTGTTAAGCTTTGCCAGGCTGAGAATTATTAACCGTGTAGTTACATGTACATGGTTTAATAGTATTGTTGATCTTCTGTCTATCCTTCCAGTCAGGGATTTATTTATTTTGTTTCTATCTGCATTTGAGCCAGATGCTATCACGTTAGCTCAGTAGTTAAAGAGCTTCGCCGATGTATTGTCGTGGAGATAAAAGTCACTGTGAATGTCCATTTTGCGTTCTCGACTCTCATTTTCAAGAGGATATAGTATCCGAGGTGGTTTGAAATACAAATCCGTGATCCACAATTGAAAAAGGAGAGAGTGTGGAATCCAATGAGCCAGCTTGTACCTAAGTTACGGTCAGAGCGAAAAAAGATATGTCTTTCACTGCATTCTAGTCCGTCACTTTAACGTTCCTCATCCACGAATCTTTCATCCTCGCTCAAATTAATGGAGTAATCGTCGCTTTCTCGGTCCGAATCGCTCTAGCTGCGTTGAAAACAATAGGAAAATATGAGGACGTGAACAACTGACTACGTCACGCTACTTCCGGTAGGGCAAGGCTTTTTTTTATCAGAGACCAAAAGTTGCTAACTTTATCGTCGTTGTTCTATACTAAATCCTTTTAGCAAAAATATGGCAATATCGCGAAATGATCAAGTATGACACATAGAATGGATCTGCTATCCCCGTTTAAATTAAAAAAAATCATTTCAGTAGGCCTTTAAGACTGGATGTTGTATGGCATTAGCTGCGCCATGTCGTGTGATGAGGGTCGTAATTTAAATTATGATCGCAACTTAAACCATAACAAAAAGACGAGAGACCACTCGTACTGAAAATACTCATAAATTAAGGTACTCATAAGTTGAGGTACCACAGTACCAACAAATATCACAGCTACGGATCGCTCTCAACGATTACCCAATATTTTTATCGTAAGCCGTTAACAGTTACAATGTGTTAAAAATGTAACAAAAGTTTACAATGGACAAGCACAAGTGTGTCGCGCCGTGTATGCAATGCCTGCCCTAAAAAGCTAAGCTGTAGGCATAGAGAAACAGCGCAAGGCCACGTTAGTATGTTTTTATGCGCAATAATTTGTGTCATAAAACTTGCATAGGGGTGACCCGCACAGACCGAATGATTCTCCTTAATCAGAATCAGAAGTACTTTATTAACCCCTGAGGGGAAATTGAGAAAAAGATGTAGGTGACTTTGGCCTTTCTTGTAGAGGGCATTTGTGTTGTGTGTCCTGTCCAATTTGTGAACACAGAAGTATTTTTTTTAAACAGTTCACTATCTCAAAGCCTGCCCTCTGGATGTTCACCACTGTGGGTGATGGAGCTGAACATGTGTCTTACTGTTGTTCAAATGCAGATTGTTACATGCGAAGCAGTTAACAAAGCTCAACACAATTCCGTTGTATTGCTGCTCGTTTCCCTCAGACCAACAAACCACCACTGCGAGGTCTGCTGGAACTTCTGCAGATGGCAGTGGTTAGAGCTGTCTGAAATCTGAGGTGTAGAGAGTGAGCAGAAAAGTTGAGGGCACCACGCCCCGTACAGTCAAGCAATAAATTGTGACCAAAGGATTCGACCGAATGTGTTTGTGTTGCAGCTGTACTGCGAGTTTGCTGCTTTTTCGCCAACACTCAGGGGCGTCATTGAGGGGAGGCTAAGGCAACAGGCCTGTAGTGATTGGTTCGGCTCATTCAGATTAGCTATTTTGGGGATAATTAAGTACATTTAAGTATAATTAGGTAGCAGCTGGTTAATGTGTTTGGTTTCCACTGATCATGCTGAGGTTATTTTGCTCTCAACAATTTAATAACATTAATTTGAAATCAATTAGAGTTTGGACTTTTTTATGAATTCATTGAGATCTGGAAAACAGCTTACTGATTTTTCTCTTAGGACCTTGGCTGGTTTGATAACCCTAATAACAGTGTTGGCGCTCTCTCAACAAGGCTGGCCTCTGATGCTACTCAAGTACAAGGGGTAAGGCACTTCTTGCTATAGTATACACATAATGTTCTTTTACCACACTGATCAACACTGTTTTCTTTGGTTTAGGTTACGGGATTACGTTTGGCCGCCCTCGTCCAAAATATTGCTAGCATGACAACCTGTCTGATTGTTTCCTTTTTGTATGGCTGGGAACTAAGTCTGCTCTTACTAGTCATAGGTCCGGTCATGATAGCAGGTGGAAGTGTGCAGGCGCACTCGATAGCTGGGCACACTAGAGAGGACATGAAGGAGCTGGAGATGGCTGGAAAGGTAGGCATTTGGTAATGGATATGTTCAGCTCAACTGCGTGGTGCCTACTCAGCTCAGCACTGCTTTACTCCACTGTAACCCTTTTCCATTGTCAAAACCTGAAACAAATTGTTAGTCAGAGTTATTAAAATGTGTTGAGCTAATATCATAGGGATCACGTAAAATACTGTTTGTCACTCACTAGTTGAGCAAATTCATCAATCCCATCATTCACTCTCTCCACATTGTTGCAGCAGTCTGGTTTTCTTCTGTCATCAAGTTATCTATTGAATGAATTTTGTCTCCTTAGTGCAGTGCTTCTCAAGCAAGTGAGGCATCAGGCAGACCTACGGTGTCTTTTTTCAGACCTACGGTGTCTTTTTTCATGCTTGAACGATACCAGTAAACATCCAGCTAGGTGGCATCTGACCAGGCAAAATATCGGCTTTTAGGAAATTGAGATATATAATATCCTAGAGTTGATTCGTAGTTATAAGCTCTTTATTTGGAACATGTGTTAGTCAACAACTAGCTTGACATATGCAGATTGTAATAATTTGCAACTATTCTACAGTAGAAAATTGACAGGTACAAACTGAGGCAAACTGAGTACCATGTGCTTGTGCTGGCTACTATTGTGCTTCAAGTGCGCTCCTGTGGTATACAACATGTATGTTTTCATGATGCGTCTTATCAGATTTTTACAGAAGCCACTGACAATATCCGTACTGTTGCATCTCTGACCAGAGAGCCATTGTTTGAGTTTTTGTACCATAATAACCTCAGAGTTCCATTCAGGTTTGTGACGTCCTACATCCACTTTATATGAATATTTGAAAAGATAAAAACATATAATTTTCCTTTTCTCTACAGGAACTCCCTCATAAAAGCCCATGTGCAGGGTGTAGCCTTCAGCATATCCCAAGCCATGCTATACTTTGCTTATGCTGGATGTTTCTACTTTGGAGCTTGGCTTATTGACGAAGGACGAATGGATCTTGAGGGCGTTTTCTTGTAAGTGGGATCTCATTTTGGAGATCAACTGTCTTCTGTCAAACAATTCCAAAACACTGGACAAAACATAAATACTAATGTGCCCATCTTTACAAAATATAAATTTTCTTAAAATGTAAACTGAATGTCTTCTCTCAGAGTTGTGACGGTGCTTTTATATGGTGCTATATCTATTGGAGAGACCAATGCTTTCACTCCTAACTATGCCAAAGCCAAAATATCAGCCGCTCGCATTATGGTGCTTCTGAAAAGACAGACAGCTATTGATAATCTCTCAGAAGAAGGACAGACACTGGTAAGTACTAAAAATCCTCACATGAGAGCAACTACTGATAATAGATATAAAGTTTTAATACATTTTCTGTCTCTTGCTTCAAATTCCAGGACCAATTTGATGGCAATGTGCAATTTGAGGGTGTCAAGTTTAATTACCCCTCACGCCCTAATGTGTCTGTCCTACGAGGGCTGAATCTGAAGGTGTGCAAAGGAGAGACATTGGCACTGGTAGGAAGCAGTGGCTGTGGAAAAAGCACAACCATCCAACTTCTGGAGAGGTTCTATGACACCACGCATGGAACAGTGGTGAGAAGGCAAATACAACTGTGATTGAGTACTGTCCTACCTGCACCAATAAGCCCTAAAAACACACATACCTGCTAATTGTTGCGACAGCCACGTGATAATAATGGGATTTATCTGTTGTTTTTTTTTATTCCTCCTTTGGAAAAAACAAATTATTTGACTTGCTTTACCGCAGTCTTGTATATGATTTAAAGGTATCACTGTAGTCAAATTAACTAAACCAAAGTAGTGGAACAGCTTTACACTTAATTACTTAAAGGGGAACTGCACTTTATTCGGAATTTTGCTTATCATTCACAATCCTTATGTAAAACAAGAACACATGTTTTTTGTTTTTTTATGCAATCTAAATGGTAAAAAATTGCGATCAAAAGTCTGCTTACAATGCAGCCTACGGGAGCGCTCCACTCTGCCTACAAAGCCCTTAAAAAACATCCAAACACCTCCACTAAGGTGTTTTTTACATGCTGTAAATATATATGTAATTTGATAACAGGCACATTTGTAATAAGATATAATATTTACGTACATGTATTTTGCTCATTTTAAGTATAATTTAAAAACGCATTACAACTTTTTCGTTTTTCTTCGACAACATCACTGATTATTACTCACTGCAGACTTCATGAGAGCCAACAAACATAATAAAACATCACTTACTGTACAAATGTCAGTTCTCACTAGGATGCCGACTCATAAAATCTTGTTATATTCCTGTTTAGATGAAGAATGACTCATAACCCTTGCAAGGAAAGGGGGGATGGAGTGAGACCAATTTGTCCTTGTGAGACCAACTTATAATGGCATAACTATCAGAAGTTTATATATCAATGATGAAATCTTAACATTGAAACACATGCCAATACGGCCGGGTTAACTTATAAAGTGCAATTTTAAAATTCCTGCCACACTTCCGCTTGAAAAACTCCTTTGGATATGATTTATGCGCGTGATGTCACAAAATCCACGGAAGTGGTTGGACCCCATCGGACCCGATACAAAAACCTCTTGTTTTCTTCGACAAAATTCCACAGTATTCTGGACATCTGTGTTGGTGAATCTTTTGCAATTTGTTTAATGAACAATGGAGGCTGCAATGAAGAACGTTTTAGGTGGGATCGATCGGTGTCTTAGCGGCTAAGTACAATACTTACAGCAACACAACAAGGACTACTTACCCTGATAGCAGACGCCTAGCCGATGCTTGCCGCCAAACCCACGGATGAAGTCCTTTGTCGCGCCGTTGATCGCTGGAACGCAGGTGAGCACGGCTGTTGATGGGAAGATGAGGGCTGGCTGGCGTAGGTGTAGCGCTAATGTTTTTATCATAGTTCTGTGAGGTCCGGTTGCTAAGTTGCTAAATTAGCCTTAGCGTCGTTAGCAACAGCATTGTTAAGCCTTACCAGGCTGAGAATTTTTAACCGTGTAGTTACATGTACATGGTTTAATAGTATTGTTGATCTTCTGTCTATCCTTCCAGTCAGGGGTTTATTTATTTTGTTTCTATCTTCATTTGAGAACGATGCTATCACGTTAGCTCAGTAGCTAAGTGTGTCACCGATGTATTGTCTTGGAGATAAAAGTAACTTTAAATGTCCATTTCGCGTTTTCAACTCTCATTTTCAAGAGGATATAGTATCCGAGGTGGTTTAAAATACAAATCCGTGATCCACAATAGAAAAAGGAGAGAGTACATAGTTCTGTGAGGTCCGGTTGCTAAGTTGCTAAATTAGCCTTAGCGTCGTTAGCAACAGCATAGTTAAGCTTTACCAGGCTGAGAATTTTTAACCGTGTAGTTATATGTACATGGTTTAATAGTATTGTTGATCTTCTGTCTATCCTTCCAGTCAGGGGTTTATTTATTATGTTTCTATCTGCATTTGAGAACGATGCTATCACGTTAGCTCAGTAGCTAAGTGTGTCACCGATGTATTGTCTTGGAGATTAATGTCACTTTAAATGTCCATTTCGTGTGCTCGACTCTCATTTTCAACAGGATATAGTATCCGAGGTGGTTTAAAATACAAATCCGTGATCCACAATAGAAAAAGGAGAGGGTGTGGAATCCAATGAGCCAGCTTTATACCTAAGTTACGGTCAGAGCGAAAAAAGATACGTCCATCACTGCCTCGCAAGTCCTTCACTGTAACGTTCCTCATCTACGAATCTTTCATCCTCGCTCAAATTAATGGGGTAATCGTCACTTTCTCGGTCCAAATCTCTCTCGCTCCATTGTAAACAAAGTAAAATTGTGAGGATATTACCTCCTCTGACGTCACGCTACTTCCGGTACAGGCAAGGCTTTTTTTATCAGCGAGTAAAAGTTGCAAAATTTATCGTCGATTTTCTCTACTAAATCCTTTCAGCAAAAATATGGCAATATCGCGAAATGATCAAGTATGACACATAGAATGGATCTGCTATTCCCGTTTAAATTTAAAAAAAATCATTTCAGTAGGCCTTTAATGTCATAAATGGCATTAAAGGCCGAAGTCGTTTTCGCTACATATATCCACCTCCATGCAATTGGTGAGAAATATACTACTCACGAGTGTCATTTGGCTGAAGATAAGGTGCCTCGAACGCTGAGTGACCCATTGTTCCCCTGCTACCATGCCAAAACGCGGATTAAAGGACTGTAAGCACGTCTGTGATCAATTGTCCTCTAGTGATTCGGACAAAATTGCAACGTTTACTGCGGACGATCGAAAAATGGTGGAAGCTATGGTTGAAAAACTTGGAACACTGGACATTTTGGATGAACTAAAAACTGACGTTACAGAGCTGAAAAGATCAGTCGAGTACAATCACGCTGAAATGGAGGAGATAAAAAGGGAACAGACAACGCTAAAAGCAGAGGTAACAAGCCTGACACTCGAAACCACTAGACTGACAACGGACAACGAGAAGTTAAAGGCGGACTTGTTGGAACTCTGCATGCGGGACAACCTGCTGATCATGGGGATTAGCGAAGATGTAGGAGAAACTTACAGCATCACGGAGAACCTCGTCAGAGCCTTTCTGCAGGAGCAACTCAGTGTCCCGGAGGAAGAAGTCAAGAGGATCTAAATGGAACGAGCATACAGGATTGGCAAACGCAAGGAGGATGCTAAACCGAGACCTATGGTTGTAAAGTTTACTAACTCCGAATGTAAAGACGGAGTGCTTGGTCTCTCCAGAAGACTAAATTGCACTGTATTCTTCGTGACCAGCCAATACCCAACTGAAGTGGTGGAGAAATGACGTAAGTTAATTACAATTATGAAGTTCTTTAGGCAGAAAGGACAACAAGCTCGTCTTGTTGTCGATAAACTGTACGTTAATGGTGAGCTGTACAGACCTGTGGAAGCATGTGAAGAACAATAACAAAGTCGCGCAGTGATTGCGTCATCGCAACATCGCCATGGTTACGACTTGACGGAAATGGCTTGATATTTTGTTTGGAGCTTTTCAGTTTATTCTGGGACTGGATAATGTAGTTAGATGTTGAAAAACGGTCTTTTGGGGGGTTATGTATTTGTTTGTCTTGTGTGAATGGTATGTCTGTGGGTTTGTTAGAAACGTATGGTATTAAGAGAACCAAAAAAATACATAATGAATCTACTCAGGTACCATGGTTTATAAGAACGATAATGAAGTTGGAATAATTAGTTATAATTGCAATGGTCTTACAGACAACAGAAAAAGAAAACTTATATTTATGTGGCTGAAGGAAAAAAACAAGATATCAAGATATTTTTTGTCTTCAAGAAACGCATTCAACAAATTTAGATGAAGAAAAATGGAGAAAAGAATGGGATGGTCCGATTTTATTTTCACATGGTCACATAAATTCAAAAGGTGTTATGATGTTGATAAAAAATCTATTTAATTTTCAATTTAACTCTATGAAATAAGACTCAAAAGGACGCTGGTTAATATTAAATATGATCATTCAGGGTCAACAGATGTGTGTTTTGAATCTGTATGGGCCAAATGTTGATGAACCTTCTTTTTTTGTGGAAATAAGTGATATGTTGCAAGAACAACAAGGGGAAATTATTACTGTGGGGGACTTTATTGTTGCCTTGAATAAAATTCTGGACCGAAAATGGAATTCTTCAATGGATTATCATCCTCAATCTTTACAAAAGATTCAAAATGTTATGGATGCATTTGATTTAATTGATATCTGGAGATTCAAAAATCCTAAATTAGTACGATATACATGGAGAAGACAAAACCAGGCAAGTCATATTGACTATTTTTTATATCATTTTCATTGCTAAACAAAGTGACTGCAATATCAATAGATGACGAATTGTGTTCTGATCATAATTATATAGGATTTAATTTTGCAATTGAAGATAATACACGTGGGCCCGGATATTGGAAGTTTAATCAAATGCTTCTACAGGATGATGAATTTATTGAAAAAACAAAGCAATGTATTACTCACTTTTTTTTAAAATAATGTAGGATCGTCAAATCCCCAAATAGTTTCGGAAGCCTTCAAATGTTGTTTAGGGGATATGCCATTGCGTACACTTCATGGAGAAAAAAACCCAAAATAAAATGGCAGAACAGGAATTCCATCCATCCATCCATCTTATTCCGCTTATCCGAGGTCGGGTCGCGGGGGCAGCAGCCTAAGCAGGGAAACCCAGACTTCCCTCTCCCCAGCCACTTCGTCCAGCTCTTCCCGGGGGATCCCGAGGCGTTCCCGGGCCAGCCGGGAGACATAGTCTTCCCAACGTGTCCTGTGTCTTCCCCGTGGCCTCCTACCGGTCGGACGTGCCCTAAACACCTCCCTAGGGAGGCGTTCGGGTGGCATCCTGACCAGATGCCCGAACCACCTCATCTGGCTCCTCTCGATGTGGAGGAGCAGCGGCTTTACTTTGAGCTCCCCCCGGATGGCAGAGCTTCTCACCCTATCTCTAAGGGAGAGCCCCACCACCCGGCGGAGGAAACTCATTTCGGCCGCTTGTACCCGTGATCTTGTCCTTTCGGTCATAACCCAAAGCTCATGACCACAGGTGAGGATGGGAACGTAGATCGACCGGTAAATTGAGAGCTTTGCCTTCCGGCTCAGCTCCTTCTTCACCACAACGGATCGATACAGCGTCCGCATTACTGAAGACGCCGCACCGATCCGCCTGTCAATTTCACGATCCACTCTTCCCTCACTCGTGAACAAGACTCCGAGGTACTTGAACTCCTCCACATGGGGCAGGGTCTCCTCCGCAACCCGGAGATGGCACTCTACTCTTTTCCGGGCGAGAACCATGGACTCGGACTTGGAGGTGCTGATTCCCATACCAGTCGCTTCACACTCAGCTGCGAACCGATCCAGTGAGAGCTGAAGATCCTGGCCAGATGAAGCCATCAGGACCACATCATCTGCAAAAAGCAGAGGCCTAATCCTGCAGCCACCAAACCAGATCCCCTCAACGCCTTGACTGCGCCTAGAAATTCTGTCCATAAAAGTTATGAACAGAATCGGTGACAAAGGGCAGCCTTGGCGGAGTCCAACCCTCACTGGAAACGGGTCCGACTTACTGCCGGCAATGCGGACCAAACTCTGGCACTGATCATACAGGGAGCTGACCGCCACAATCAGACAGTTCCATACCCCATACTCTCTGAGCACTCCCCACAGGACTTCCCGAGGGACACGGTCGAATGCCTTCTCCAAGTCCACAAAACACATGTAGACTGGTTGGGCAAACTCCCATGCACCCTCAAGGACCATGCCGAGAGTATAGAGCTGGTCCACAGTTCCACGACCAGGACGAAAACCACACTGTTCCTCCTGAATCCGAGGTTCGACTATCCGGCGTAGCCTCCTCTCCAGCACACCTGTATAGACCTTACCGGGAAGGCTGAGGAGTGTGATCCCCAAGACAGCCCCACAGCATCCAGAGCCTTAAGGAACTCCGGGCGGACCTCAGCAACCTCAGCCCCAGAAATAGGAGAGCCCACCACAGATTCCCCAGGCACTGCTTCCTCATAGGAAGACGTGTTGGTGGGATTGAGGAGGTCTTCGAAGTATTCCCTCCACCGATCCACAACATCCACAGTCGAGGTCAGCAGAACACCATCCTCACCATACACGGTGTTGATAGTGCACTGCTTCCCCTTCCTGAGGCGACGGATGGTGGTCCAGAATAGCTTCGAAGCTGTCCGGAAGTCGTTTTCCATGGCTTCCCCGAACTCCTCCCATGTTCGAGTTTTTGCCTCCGCGACCGCTGAAGCCGCACACCGCTTGGCCTGTCGGTACCTGTCCGCTGGCTCAGGAGTCCTATGAGCCAAAAGAACCCGATAGGACTCCTTCTTCAGTTTGATGGCATCCCTCACCGCCGGTGTCCACCAACGGGTTCTAGGATTACCGCCACGACAGGCACCAACTACCTTGCGGCCACAGCTCCAATCAGCCGCCTCGACAATAGAGGCGCGGAACATGGTCCATTCGGACTCAATGTCCAGCACCTCCCTCGTGACATGTTCAAAGTTCTTCCGGAGGTGGGAATTGAAACTCTCTCTGACAGGAGACTCTGCCAGACGTTCCAAGCAAACCCTCACAATGCGTTTGGGCCTGCCAGGTCTGTCCAGCATCCTCCCCCACCATCGCAGCCAACTCCCCACCAGGTGGTGATCGGTAGAAAGCTCCGCCCCTCTCTTCACCCGAGTGTCCAAAACATGAGGCCGCAAATCCAACGACACAACTACAAAGTCGATCATGGAACTGCGGCCTAGGGTGTCCTGGTGCCAAGTGCACATACGGACACCCTTATGTTTGAACATGGTGTTCGTTATGGACAATCTGTGACGGGCGCAAAAGTCCAATAACAAAACACTGCTCGGGTTCAGATCCGGGCGGCCATTCTTCCCAATCACGCCTCTCCAGGTTTCACTGTCGCTGCCAACATGAGCGTTGAAGTCCCCCAGTAGAATGAGGGAATCACCCGGGGGAGCACTCTCAAGTGCTCCCTCGAGTGAATCCAAAAAGGGTGGGTACTCTGAGCTGCGGTTTGGCGCGTAAGCGCAAACCACAGTCAGGACCCGTTCCCCCACCCGAAGGCGAAGGGAAGCTACCCTCTCGTCCACCGGGTTGAACTCCAACATGTAGGCTCTGAGCCGGGGGGCAACAAGAATTGCCACCCCAGCTCGTCGCCTCTCACTGCCGGCAACGCCAGAGTGGAAGAGAGTCCAGCCCCTCTCAAGAGAACTGGTTCCAGAGCCCTTGCTGTGCGTCGAAGTGAGTCCGACTATGTCTAGCCTGAACTTCTCCACCTCGCGCTCTAGCTCAGACTCCTTCCCCCCCCCAGTGAGGTGACGTACCACGTCCCAAGAGCTAGCTTCTGTAGCCGAGGATCGGACCGCCAAGTGCCCTGCCTTCGGCTGCCGCCCAGCTCACATTGCACCCGACCTCTATGACCCCTGCTATGGGTGGAGAGCCCATTGGAGGGCGGACCACCCAGAACAGGAATTAAAGAAAGAAATTGAGGATTTACAAAAATCATTGATAGTAATGATAATCCAACTAATGAGCAACTGAATTCCTTTACAGTCAAACAAGAAGAGTTAGCAGACTTAGTTGAAAAACAATTATTGAAAAGTTATGACTGCAACAGAGCAATCTGGATGAAAAAAGGTGAGAAGTGTTCAAAATTATTTTTAAATATCCAAACAAAAAATAATTCTAAAAAGAACATTTCCAAGCTTATTAAAACAAATGGAAATGTATTGGCTACACACACCACATTGTTGAAAAAATTTAAAAATATTTTTTAAATATTTTTTCAAATCCGGTAATCCCTCCTGAAACTACAAATTTTTTTCCAGAAAATTATGAAAGAAAATTTAATTCGGAAGAAAGCCATTCATGTGAAGGCCTCATTAGGGAAAAATAACTTGTAGAAATCCAGGGAAAACCCCAGGATTAGATGGAATACCTATTTAGGTTTATCAAGTATTTTATGAAGAGGTTAAGAAACTATTGCTTTCTAGTTTCAATTATTCATATAAAACGTTTTTTTGTCTAACTCTCAAACAGAAGGTCTTATTTCTTTGTTATTGAAACAGGAAATAAATGGTCAGTATAAAGACCCAGTTTATCTGAAAAATTGGAGACCAATTACACTTCAGTGTTACGATGCTAAGATCCTGGCAAAATGTTTGATACACGACTTAAGTCTGTTTTGTCAAATATTATTTACCAATATCAATCAGGTTTCCTACAAGGAAGAAACATAGGAAACAATATTAGACAATTAGAAATCATCGAAAATTATAATATGGAAAATAAAAGATTATTTTTTGTAGCCGACCTGTAGAAGGCATTTGACAAAATTAGCTTAGATTTTATTTGTAAAAGCTTTTTTTTTTCAATTTTGGCAACTCCTTATTACACTGGATCAAGACGCTATATAATAAAACAAACTTTAGAATTATTAATAATGGATACATCTCTGGGACAATACCTCTATTCTATCTAAAACAAGGGTGCCCTTTGTCTCCATACTTGTTTGTTATTGCTATGGAAATATTGGCGATTCAAGTTAGATTGAATTAAAATATTGAAGGGCTCAGTAATAATAATATTGAAAGTAAAATAACAATGTATGCAGACGATACAAGCTTCTTTATAAAGCCCAATCCTCATTGCTTACAAAACCTTCTAAATCTTTTAGACATCTTTTAGACTTAGACTTAGACTTCCTTTTATTGTCATTCAAATTTGAACTTTACAGTACAGATAAGAACGAAATTTTGTTGCATTAGCTCGTTGTAGTGCAGGATAAAAGAGCAATAAGGTGCAGATATAAATAAATAGATTGCTGTACAGATAAATATATTGCACTTTTGCATATGCATCCATGTTTGTGGATGTATATTCACAGCAATCTGGGTTTAAGCTTAATTATGATAAATATAAAATATTAAGGATCGGAATTTTAAAGGGAACATCCTTTCAAATGGTATGCAAAGTGCCTGTTTTGTGGACAGATATGTGCCTCACAATACGAAGGTCCTGAGTAGTCCTGAGTTCAATCCCGGGCTCGGGATCTTTCTGTGTGGAGTTTGCATGTTCTCCCTGTGACTGCGTGGGTTCCCTCCGGGTACTCCGGCTTCCTCCCACCTCCAAAAGACATGCACCTGGGTATAGGTTGATTGGCAACACTAAAATTGGCCAGAGTGTGTGAATGTGAGTGTGAATGTTGTCTGTCTATCTGTGTTGGCCCTGCGATGAGGTGGAGACTTGTCCAGGGTGTACACCGCCTTCCGCCCAAATGCAGCTGAGATAGGCTCCAGCACCCCCCGAAACCCTAAAAGGGACAAGCGGTAGAAAATGGATGGATGGATGGATGGACCAGTTAACATACTTGGTGTTGTGGTCCCAGAGAATCTGGAAGACCTCTGCTCAGTAAATTACGATAATTGACTAAGAAAGTTGGATACAATTCTGCAATTATGGAAAGGGAAATCCTTAACCTTGTATGGTAAAATATCTATTGTCAACTCTTTAATTATTCCTCAATTTATTTATTTATTTTTGTCATTACCAGCTCAATCACAAAACCTTTTTAAGGTTTATGAGCATTGGGTCTTCAATTTTGTCTGGGACGGCAAGCCAGAAAAGATCAAAAGAAAGGTTTTGTACAATGAATATGAATATGGGGGCCTGAAACTTCTTAACCTTGAAGCTATGTGTCTGTCTTAAAAGCATCAATTGTTCCAAAGATGTATTTAAACACTGAGTGGTACACAAGTGTCCTGTTGGACAAAAAACATGTACTGTATCATAAGAAATTATATCCATTTTTAAAAGTGATGCCCTCCCATTTTCCTTATGTAGAGAGTCTGCTGGGAAACATTGCGGGGTTCATAGAGGAAACAATTCACTCATGGTGGTGTTTTCAATTTTATGTGCCAGAAAAAAGAGATGACATTTTGCAGCAGATAATATGGATGAACTCTAATATTGTAATACAAACGTAGATGGAAAGCCCTTCTTTTGGAAAAATATGTTTGAAAGAGGAATCATTTTTGTCAATGACAATATCAATGAGAATGGTAAGATTATGGAGTATGATGAATTTAGAACTATGTATGGTGATGCTTGTTCAAGCTTTTCATTTAATCAACTAACTGGAGCAATTGGGAAAAAATGGAAACATAATTAATTATGGACCTACTAAATTATTAGTTTGTAAACCTCCAATAAGAAATTCTAGTTGCAAAAAGGAACTAAAATAAATAGAAAAATATATAATTTTTATTTAATAAAGAAATCACTGGGAAAATGGGAGGACTTTTTTGACTGCCCGTTGCTGTGGGATGCAACATTGAAATTAATCTACAAAACTACTATCGATGTGCAAAATCGTTATTTTGAAATAAAAATTATTTATAACTTCTTACCCACGGGAAAAATTTTAAAACTATGGAACATGACAGAGTCACATGATTGCCGATTTTGTTGTCAGGAGGCTGAATCCACTCTGAATTTCTTTTGGTATTGTCATATTGTGTCTTTGTTTTGGGTGGAAGTTGAAAAAATTTGTTTAAGGATTGGTTTGTTTATGAAGGTTGATGTGGTTTCTGTTATTTTAGGAGAGTTAATTGACAGTCATGATTGAGTCAATTTAATTATAGTACTCGGTAAAAGGTTTATTTTTAAGGCCAAAAACGGATATTCACTTAGTATTACTTTCTTTAAAACATCTATTCAGTATTTTTTAACTTAAGATAGTTACATAGGGGGGACGGCGTGGCGAAGTTGATAGAGTGGCTGTGCCAGCAATCGGAGTGTTGCTGGTTACTGGGGTTCAATTCCCACCTCCTACCTTCCTAGTCACGTCCGTTGTGTCCTTGGGCAAGACACTTCACCCTTTGCCTCTGATGGCTGCTGGTTAGCGCCTTGCATGGCAGCTCCCGCCATCAGTGTGTGAATGTGTGTGTGAATGGGTAAATGTGGAAATAGTGTCAAAGCGCTTTGAGTACCTTGAAGGTAGAAAAGCGCTATACAAGTATAACCCATTTATCATTTATTTACATGGTTGAAACCGATAATGATGCCAAAAAACATTAAAAAAGATGGGAAGTCCTCAAATGTTTATTTTGAAAATGTAATTTTGTTTACAGATTATATGCAATATGTTGTTGTGTTCGCTAATTTGAGTGTACAAATATGAAGGTGTGTGTTGCTGAGTCCGACCTGGACATATACTGGACTGTACATAAAGGCTTATTTTGAAAATGTATTTTGTTTATAAATTGTATGCAATCTGCTGTTGTGTTCCCTAATTTGAATGTACATAAATGAAGGTGTGTGTTGCTGAGCGCGACCTGGACATATTCTGGACTGTATTTAAGTGCTTATTTTGAAAATGTAATATTGTTTATAGATTATATGCAATCTGTTGTTGTGTTTCCTAATTTTGATTGTACATACATGAAGGTGTGTGTTGCTGAGCCCGACCTGGACATAATCTGGACTGGACCTGGTTTTAAGAACCCTTTAAACAATCAAATTTTATTGACAACCTGGTCTGGTGAAGATAATGTCCTTTATTAAAAACATTTAAAAAATATATATATATATATATATATATATATATATATATATATATATATATATATATATATATATATATATATATATATATATATATATATATATATATATATATATATAAACATTTTCTTGAACACAAAAGAAACTAAAATAAAATAAAAACTGTTGCATAGAAACTTGTAATTAATGAAAATGAGTAAAATTAACTGTTAAAGGTTAGTACTATTAGTGGACCACAGCACACACAATCACAATGCTTCACGGACTGTATCCCTTGCAGACTGTGTTGATATATATTGTAGGAACCAGAATATTAATAACAGAAGGAAACAACCTTTTTGTGTGAATGAGTGACAATGAATGGGGGAGGGAGGGTTTTTGGGTTGGTGCACTAATTGTAAGTGTATCTTGTGGGGTTTTATTTATGTTGATTTAATAAATAAAAAAAATAAAACAACAACAAAAAGGTCTCTCTTTTTGTCTACAGCCAAAATAAAAGAGCTCAAGCAAAGTTAAACATTTCACAAGACGGCACAAACATGTGTTGCATCTGCAAGCGGCAAGGGTTGATGACATAGCCAGACTCAAGCAACGTCCAAATTCCTAGTGGCGCATTTTCAACATGTTCTTAAGGGCCAAGAGCAAAGGTTAAGCGGAATGGAGAAGCTACAACCACATGATACTAAACCGGATTCGACATGCCATTGACCCTCACCTGAGGGAAAATCTAAATGGCTTTTGAGAAGAGAGGACCACACTAGCCCAGATCCTGGCCCTGAGAAGACTCATCAAGGGTGTGAAGACGAACACCCTGACGGCTGTATTGTGCTTTATTGCTTCCGCCCGTGTGCAGTTGAGATAGGCTCCAGCACTCCCCGCGACCCTGAAGGGACAAGCGGTAGAAAATGGATGGATGGATGATGTAACGACCTGGACGCATTGTGGTGCGTGGTTGTTCTCCCAGGGATGCAGACGGCTTCGGACACAGCGTGCAGGTAGGACAATTATTTATTTAAGCGAATAAATCTGACAGAAACAACAAAAACGTGCTCATAGCACCTAAGACAAAAATAAAGGGACTAGCGTGGGAGCTAGCAAGCAAAAATAACATAGCATGAAAGCTAGCAGGAATCGAAGTAGTCGTTAGCTCAGGGGTCACCAACGCGGTGCCCGCGGGCACCAGGTCGCCCGTAAGGACCAGATGAGTCGCCCGCGGGCCTGTTCTAAAAAAAAAAAAAAAACATTTTTTTTTTTTTTTTTTTTTTTAATTAAATCCACATACAAAAAACACAAGATACACTTTCAATCAGTGCATCAACCCAAACAACCTCCCCCATGCACACTCATCCACACCCACTCACACAAAAGGGGTTATTTCTTTCTGCTACCAATATTCTGGTTCCCACAACATAGACAACACATCTGCAAGGGACACAGTCCCTGAAGCACACGTGATTGTATAGGCTGCTGGTCCACTAACATTTTCATTAATTACTATTTTTTATGTAATTATTTTTATATTGTTTTACTTTCTTTTTTATCCAAGAAAATGTTTTTTATTTATTTATCTTATTTTATTTTATTTTTTTAAAAAGGGCCTTATCTTCAACAGACCAGGTTGTCAAAGAAATTAGATTTTTTTAAAGGGTTTTTTAAACCAGGCCCAGTCCAGATAATGTCCAAGTCGGACTCAGCAACACACACCTTCATTCATGTACACAGAAAAAAATTAGGGAACACAACAGATTGCATATAATTTATAAACAAAATTACATTTTCAAAATAAGCATTTATGTATAGCCCAGATTATGTCCAGGTCACTCAAATTAGGGAACACAACAACAGATATCATATAATCTATAAACATAATTATACTTTCAAAATAAGCCTTTGAGGACTTCTCATCTTTTTTTTAATGTTTTTTGGCATCATTATCGTTTTCAACCATGTAACTTTCTAAAGTTAGAAAATACTGAATAAATGTTTTAAAGAAAGTAATACTAAGTGAATATCTGTCTTTGGCCTTAAAGATAAACATTTTACCGAGTACTATAATTAAATTGACTAAATCATGATTGTCAATGAACTCTCCTAAAATAACAGAAACCACATTAAGCTTCATAAACAAACCAATCCTTAAACACATTTTTTCAACTTCCACCCAAAACAAAGACACAATATGACAATACCAAAACAAATGCAGGGTGGATTCAGGCTCCTGACAACAAAATCGGCAATCATCTGACTCTGTCATATTCCATAATTTTAACATTTTCCCTGTGGGTAAGAAGTTATAAATAATTTTAATTTGAAAATAACGATTTTGCACATCGATAGTGGTTTTATAGATTAGATTGAATATGGCATCTCATGGCAACGGGCAGTCAAAAAAGTCCTCCCATTTTCTATTTGTGTTGTATGAGGCAGCCTTCAAAGATTTTTTTATTAAATAAAAATTATATATTTTTCTATTTATTTTAGTTCCTTTTTGCCAACTAGAATTTCTTATTAGAGGTTTACAAACTAATAATTTAGTAGTTCCATAATTAATTATTTGTTTCCATCTTTTCCCAATTACTCCAGTTAGTTGATAAAATGAAAAGCTTGAGCAAGCATCACCATACATAGCTCTAAATTCATCATACTTCATAATTGTACCATTCTCATTGATAATATCATTGACAAAAATGATTCCTCTTTCAAACATATTTTTCCAAAAGAACGGCTTTCCATCTATTACAATATTAGAGTTCATCCATATTAACTGCTGCAAAATATCGTCTCTTTTTTCTGGCACATAAAATTGAAAACACCACTATGAGTGGATTGTTTCCTTTATGAACCCTGCCATGTTTCCCAGCAGACTCTCTGGGAGGGGATCACTTGTAAAAAAGGATACAATTTCTTTTGATACAGTACATGTTTTTTGTCCAACAGGACATTTGTGTACCACTCAATCTTTAAATACATCTTTGGAACAATTGATGCTTTTAAAGACAGACACATAGCTTCAAGGTTGAGAAGTTTCAGGCCCCCATATTCATACTCTTTGTACAAAACCTTTCTTTTAATCTTTTCTGGTTTGCCGTTCCAGACAAAATCGAAGACCCTCCGCTCATAAATCTTAAAAAAGTTTTGTGATGGAGCTGGTAATGACAAAAACAAATAAATAAATTGAGGAATAATTAACGAGTTGGCAATAGACATTTTACCATACAAGGTTAGGGATTTCCCTTTCCATAATTGCATAATTTTGTCCAGCTTTCTTAGTCGATTATCATAATTTACTGAGCCTAGATCTTCCAGATTTTCTGGGACAACAAAACAGGCACTTTGCATTCCATTCGAAAGGACGTTCCCTTTAGATTTCCGATCCTTAACATTTTACATTTATCATAATTAAGCTTAAGGCCAGATTGCTGTGAAAATATGTCCAAAAGATTAAGAAGGTTCCGCAAACAATGAGGAAAAATCTTATCTTTGTGAATCAGCCTTTTCTGACATGAACTCCATCAAGAACAAACACAGAACACGCCTCACTGATGCACATCTGCAAGACTCACTCAGAGTTGCAGTGTCAAGTTACACACCAGAGTACAACACACTAGTTAACAGCATGCAATGCCAGGCTTCCCACTAACTGACAAAGAAACAGATAACAGATTTGGTGTCCAGTTCAAAGTGTGACATGATTTAAAAATTTGAGAGTTTACTTTTGTATTTTACATGAGTTATTATTTGTACAAACATGGTGCAAAGTAATTCATGATTTGTTAAAAAATGTTAGTGGCTAGCTAGTTAAAATGGCATATTGTGATTTCACAAGACTGTCTTAGAAGTGATCATTTGAAAATGTTCAATTTGAAAAATGTGCACTTAGAGAAAATATAAAAATAAAGTGTTGCATATTGATATTTATCTGTTTCTATATATATTTATTGTGAGAAATCATTAAGATGATCAGTGTTTCCACAAAGATAAATATCATTAATTATTAATAATAACAGAGTTAAAGGTAAATTGAGCAAATTGGCTACTTCTGGCAATTTATTTAAGTGTGTATCTAACTGGTAGCCCTTCGCATTAATCAGTACCCAAGAAGTAGCCCTTGGTTTCAAAAAGGTTGGTGACCCCTGCGTTAGCTGTTGCATAAAAGCAAATTAGCAAGCCAGGCCGAGTGAGGCCAGGGCAAAGACTAAAAAGCCCTCTGATTAGCGCCCGGGCAACAGGTGCGCGTCCCGAACACTAACCAGAGGCAGGTGAGCACAATCTGCTGTCATGGCAACAGAGACAAACACAAGGTGCTGAAAACACACGTGACACTAAAAAGTAAACAAACTGTGATCCGAGCAGCGGATCCTAACAGTACCCCCCCCCCCCTTAAAGGACAGATACCAGATGTCCCTTGACAACAACAAAAAACTAGAACCCAAAAAACAAGAAATAGTTCACGAGTCAAGGGCGGGCGGAGGGAGGACTTGGTGGTGGGTCGCCAGGCCACGTGTCCCCGAATCCACCGGGAAGGGTCAGGTGGCGACGGCGAATGGAACGCCGCTGCCGCTGACGAGGCGTGCGACCACGGAAAGGCCACATTCGTGGCCGCCGAGAAGGTGGGCGTGAGTGGCGCCAGAAGTTCATCAACCGGAGAGTTCTCCGACAACGTCTTGGATGTCGCTGCAGTTTGCGCCACTGGCGTCCATTCACTGACCTCGAGAGCTGCACGCGGGCCCCCGATCTCCGCCCGCGCAGCCGAACCACTCGAGGTCGCAGAGACGGCGACGGGGGCGAGGAAGGCGGCGGCGCCCTGGGAAGCTCCACCGAAGACGAGGAGAGAGCAGACGTCGCCGTGGAAGCAGGAGGAGTCGCCGTGGAAGCAGGAGGCGTCGACGTCGCCGTGGAAGCAGGAGGCGTCGACGTCGCCGTGGAAGCAGGAGGCGTCGTCGTTGCCGTGGCAGCTGGAGCAGGAGGCGGCGTCGTCGTCGCTGCCGTGGCAGCCGTAGTCGCTGTCGTGGCAGCCGGCGTCGCTGTCGTGGCAGCCGCAGTCGCTGTCGTGGCAGCCGGAGTCGCTGTCGTGGCAGCCGGAGTCGCTGTCGTGGCAGCAGGAGTTGCTGTCGTGGCAGCCGGTGCTGGTGCGTGAACCAGACTTGGAGCAGGTGCTGGTGTGAGAACCAGTCTTGGTGCAGGTGCTGGTGTGAGAACCAGTCGTGGTGCAGGTACTAGAACCTGTGGTGGAGTTTGACGTGGTGGAGCTGGTGCTAGACTTAGATTTGGCGGTAGCTTAGGTGCAGGTGGCCTAGCTGGCGGTTGCGGCTTAGCAAGCCGAAAAACCGGTGGCGGTGGCCGGGCAGGAGGTTGCGGCTTAGCACGCCGAAGGACTGGTGGCGGTGGCCGAGCAGGAGGTTGCGGCTTAGCACGCCGAAAAACTGGTGGCGGTGGCCAGGCAGGAGGTTGCGGCTTGGCTGAGCGTAGTTGTGCCACCTCACTAGCACAGCTCCCAGCACTAGCCCCCCCCCCTCAAGAAGCGGATACCAGACGCGCTCCTTGTGGTTTGGAACCGTCTTCAAGGGTGGGTGGAGGGAGTCAGGAGGGGGGTATACTCCTCCCCTTTAAAATGTCCAAAATGTCTATTCTCACCCCCCACTTGAGATTGGGTGGGAGCACAGGGGGAAAAAGTCTGTGTAGTGGGCGGAGCAATAGTAACTGGGGGCGGAACCAAAGTCACTGGAGGTAGAGCTTGAAAATCAGAAAGTGACTGGGACTGACTAGACTTACATTTAACAAAAATGTCCTGATAATGTCTTATCTTGGAATAAAAGTTCTTAGGAAGCGGCTGACAAAAAGAAGCTGAGGGTAGAAAAAAAATCCTGATCTATGACGTCATCAGAAGTGGGCGGAGTTACCTCATCAGTGGGCGCCAATGGAATGACGTCATTGTCGCTGCTGTCCAGGTGATTGACAGCCCAGTCGGAGAAATGTTTGGCGAAGTGATCAATTGGGTTGCCAAACATCTGAGGAGGGGAATCTTGGGCTGAATGTAGCTTGCTGTGTACCGGTGGAGGAGTCTGAGGGAGTGGCGCATCTTGGCAGCAAAGTGAAGACCTCTTGGGCGGCTTCCGTCTTCGCTGATGCGTCCGGTGGTGCGGGGGTGTGGCGATATCCTCGGGCCATACGGAGTTGAATGGGACCAACCTTCCGTTAGGACCCCAGATCAGGTCCTGGCGCTCCGAGGGGGAATAGCGAAGCGTCTCCGCCTCCGTCGCTCGCAACACCATCCACGCACCTTCGTCCATCTCCTCCATCATGCTCGCTGCGAGAGAACTTCTTCTTGCTGGCTTGCTACTGTAACGACCTGGACGCATCGTGGTGCGTGGTTGTTCTCCCAGGGATGCAGACGGCTTCGGACACAGCGTGCAGGTAGGACAATTATTTATTTAAGCGAATAAATCTGACAGAAACAACAAAAACGTGCTCATAGCACCTAAGACAAAAATAAAGGGACTAGCGTGGGAGCTAGCAAGCAAAAATAACATAGCATGAAAGCTAGCAGGAATCGAAGTAGTCGTTAGCTGTTGCATAAAAGCAAATTAGCAAGCCAGGCCGAGTGAGGCCAGGGCAAAGACTAAATAGCCCTCTGATTAGCGCCCGGGCAACAGGTGCGCGTCCCGAACACTAACCAGAGGCAAGTGAGCACAATCTGCTGTCATGGCAACAGAGACAAACACAAGGTGCTGAAAACACACGTGACACTAAAAAGTAAACAAACTGTGATCCGAGCAGCGGATCCTAACAGATGATTTCAAAAAGGTTTTTGACTCAAAACACAGAAACACTGATCTGGAAGGCCTAGGATGTCCCTTCCAACATTTTCCAACTTTTACCTGCTCCTTATGCAGGTACATGGGTCAAGGTGGTTTGACATTCTGGCTGGATACCTTAGCCCTCTTACTCCTTGCCATAGTCGTGGACTATGTGCTCAAGAAGGCCATCAATTGACAAGAGCAAGATCTTGGCCATACTCTTACAACAAGGAGGTCAAGAAGACATCCTGCAGTAGTCCTGATTGACTTACACCAGAGTTGTATGTAACGAGTATGAACGACTAAACAAATGGCGCCTCTGCGACTTTGCCCGAAACCATGCATTGCGGTAATTTTGACTTTTGTTTTCCTGACAAAATAAACTAAAATAATATGTATAAATATGGTTTTAAACCTACTCAAGCTCATTATTTAGTACATACAATAAACATTGTATTTATTAATTAATTTGAATTAGGATAGTGCGTATTAATGTGTCAGCAAAAATAGCTTCAACATAAATATGCTGGAATTAGCACAAAAAACCCTAACACGCAGTTACACACACAGACAATTTGGACACAATAGACAATGACACTACAGGTACAAATAATCATAGTTTTAAAAGAGAGGGTCATCTATGGTAGCTTGACTGGTTTGACTTCAACCAATTTTTAAGGACCCCTTTAATGTCGGGTAGGTCCCACATTTTCTTATGTGCTGCGGTAGACTTTTCCATAATGTTGTGCCATGCTTTTATTTTGTCAAAACAAAGTTTTACGGCCATATTTGATGCACTCTACTGTATACATTAATGCTGTATTTAGTGACCAGTAGGCTGTTTAACACGCTCCCGACAGCCTAATAAACGCAAAAAAAATACACAAAACAACCAAAAAAACTTATTACCTTCATTTTGCCAAAATCCTCATTGGCTTTGGACCAACAATTACGAAAAAATTATGACTTTTGTGTGAAGTATGTCAACTGTGGTGGCTGCCTCCAATGTATTCTTTGTAATCACTGAGCTTTGCCTATGCTTTTACTTTTGGTTTTTTAAATATTTTGCTTAGATTTTGTTGTGGCGAGTCTGCATGGCTTCCTGATTTTATAACCACCCCATTAAATGTTCGAAATAAACTCAAACTCAAACTTGAATATTGAACTAATGCTGCTTTTTACTGCAATAATTACTATACACAGTATATGTATTATTTATATATATATATATATATATATATATATATATATATATATATATATATATATATATATATATATATATATATATATATATACTGTATATATATACTGTATATATATTTATACTGGATTTTTGCTATGTACAATCCATAATTAATTGACTGTGATTTAAAAAAAAAACAAAAAAAAACATATCAATAAGAAAGTGTGTTGATTGTGAATGGATTTGTTTGTGAAGTATTCTATCATAAACATACTGTATCTTTAGAACATGTATAACAAACATCTGGTCCAGATGCATATTACATACGTTTTGAGAGAAAAATATGGCTCCACCTCGCACTATAACTTAATTGCAATGGCGTTTCCTTCTGTATTGATATTTAATTTGCATATACATGTATTTAAAACAACTAATATTTTACAATGAAGGGCTTTATACCACTTGAAACTCCGTAGTAGTCACGTAAGTGCCTTTTGACGAATCATTTACGAGAAGGTCTTAAACTGAGGTAGACATACTTTCTCCATACACGAGTCTGATCTCAACTACGGGGATGATATCTGACCACATGGAGCAAGCACAAGAGCTCTTGAGCAGAGTGGAGTCTGATTGTGCCGAAGTTGGCCTTCGGCTGAATTCAAGAAGGTGAGGTGGTCACCCATAACATTAAAGCGGAACATCCACCTCTCACAACAAAAGGAGGCACTACTCTGAAAGAAGTCAGTGATTTCAAGTATGTGGGCTCATGGGTCAACTTGACACATCAAGATTGAAAAGTGAGGAAGGCACTTACATGGAGGGCGCTGAATGGCATGGCCAGTGTATGGAGCTCCAACCTCCCCCAAGAAACCAAACTCAGATCCCTTAATGTGAAGGTAGAATGTTTTATGGCAGTGAATGCTGGACCCTGAAGCCAACTCTGCAGAAGACAATAGACAGGTGCTACACCAGAATGCTAAGTGAAGTCCTTACTAACAAGAGTGCATGTTTCCAACGAGAATACGTATGCTGGAATATTCAGGGTGAGTGACAGCAGCCAGGAGAATGAGACTTACAGACACTACCAGAGACACCAGGAGCTGCCAGCCAGCACACTGGTGCCATGGTAACCAACGCATAGGAACTGGTCACAAGGATGTCCCACAGTAATAGTTGTAGACATACTCAAGACAGAAGTGCAAAGCATCAACGAGTTAGCCAGATGTATGAAGAACCGGGATGAGTAGAAGAGTCTTCAATATTGAAGATTGAAGACTTGTATATTAACCAAGTATTAGTTATTATTAGCAAACTATTTATAGTGGTGCCTATTTTGACATTATCGAATGGTGAGCTGCTTCCTCGCATCCCTACTCAAGAATGTTTATTCTAGATTATAAATCATGCCTCCCACCCAAATAGTAGAATGATGAGGACGCATTCTGACAAGTTGGTACACTTTGACAGCCAATTTAGACCCGGAAATGGCAAGAACAACACGAAAAGACGTTTGGTTCCACCCCCATTTTCGTCCCAAGGATTATGAGTCATTATTCATCTAAACGGGACTATAACAAAATTATATTAGTTAATTGGCATCCTAATGACAGCAGACATTGTACACATTAAGTGATGTTTTATTATGTTTGTTGGCTCTCATGAAGTCTGCAGTGAGTAGTAGTCAGTGATGTTAAGGAAAAAAAGCAAACGTGATGCGTTTTTTAAATGAATTATCCATGTATGCTTAAAATTATCAAAATACGTAAATATTAAATGTTATTATTAATATGCCAGTTACATATATACTTACAGCATGAATATAAAACCTCAATGGAGCTGTATGGATGTTTTTTTAAGGGCTATATAGGCAGACTAGTGCGACTCCCATAGTCTCCATTGTAAACAAACTTGTGATCGCATTGATGTACTATTTAGAATGCATAAAAAAACAAAAGTATTCTTGTTTTACAAAAGGATTGTGAATGACATGCAAAATTCCAAAATAAAGTACAGTTCCTACTTTAACTCTTAGCTGGACTCATGTGCTTGTTTTTGTCTTATTTGGTCTTCCAGATGCTTGATTCCAAGAGTGTAAAAGAGCTGAACATCCACTGGCTGAGGTCTCAGATAGGTATTGTGTCCCAGGAGCCTGTGCTGTTTGACTGTAGCTTGGCTGAAAACATCGCCTATGGAGACAACAGTCGCACTGTAACTATGGAGGAGATTAAGGCAGCTGCTGAGGCAGCCAACATTCACAGCTTCATTGAAAACCTGCCAAATGTAATCATGTTTTTGTCTTGAAGCTTTCCTTCTTTTTTTTTTGCTTAATCAACCAAACTTTGGACAGTTATTAATAATTATTTTGGTAATGTTTAATGTTGCATGGATGTACTTTTCCTGTGTTTGCTTGAGCAGAAGTATGACACTCAGGCAGGCGACAAGGGGACCCAGCTGTCAGGTGGTCAGAAACAACGAATAGCCATAGCCCGAGCCATCCTCCGCAACCCCAAACTGTTGCTTCTGGATGAAGCCACGTCTGCACTCGACACTGAGAGCGAGAAGGTGGCCTTTTTTTCTCTTCTAGAATAGTTATGCATTCGTCCATCTCAATTGTTTGACTTTTGTCTATTCTGTTGCTTGATCCAGGTGGTGCAGGAGGCGTTGGACAAAGCAAGGCAGGGCAGGACATGTATCGTTATAGCCCACCGTCTGTCCACCATCCAAAACGCAGACCTCATTGCTGTCATTAAAAACGGTTTGGTGGTAGAACAAGGAACACATCAACAACTGTTAGCCAAAAAGGGAGTCTATCACATGCTGATCTCGACCCAAATGGGTCATGGACGAGAAGACACACATTGATTTAAATTATTTTAAGAGGTCTAAAAAGACAGTCTGAGGCTTCTAATTTCAGTTAAATAGTAGTTGGCTGTGTTGTTATGAGTACGTTTTGTCCATTAGTCAGTCCCTTCAGGATTTCGCAATGTTGCGATTCAGGCAAATTCAACCAATCCCAGCGAATTATGCATGGCTTCGCAACTTTGTCCAATCCCGTGATTTTTCCCCACATTTTTGCCAATAAGCTTTGGCCGATAGTCAATAAGTCAATTAATCGAACGCTAACAAGCGGTAAAATATGGATGGATGGATGGATGGATAAATAAAAATGAACTCGATAAATTTGCCGGCAAGGATAAATTACGATGTCCATGTGTGTTTGTTTTCTTCCTCTCTCACTTGAAAGAGGGAGAAAGAGGTCTCACTAGGCCTGGGCCGATAACATATTTTGCTTGACAATATATTGACCTACAAATTATTGCAGAAAAACTATATTATTGCCATTATTTTTATGAGACCATACAAACCATTGATGTAATGATAATTCATGATAATATTGTATGTATATCCTTACTAATGCAATGAACTTGTATTTCTCATTTATTTTAACATTGTAATTGGAATGTAAACGTTTTAATCTCCAAGTTAAATAAAACAAATATTACCAATAAAATATATTTTGTCTTTTAGCAAATTTTGCACTTAAATACAAATCACAACTAAAAGCAACATATTTTAAAGAGGAGGTGTGGGGCAACTTAAACAATAAATAAAATGGCAAAATAAAGTATTGACAAAGTTGAACTTTAAAGGCCTACTGAAATGAAATGTTCTTATTTAAACGGTGATAGCAGGACCATTCTATGTGTCATACTTGATCATTTCGCGATATTGCCATATTTTTGCTGAAAGGATTTAGTAGAGAACATAGACGATAAAGTTCACAACTTTTGGTCGCTGATAAAAAAGCCTTGCCTGTACCGGAAGTAGCGTGACGTCACAGGTTGTGGAGCGCCTCACATCTGCACATTGTTTACAATCATGGCCACCAGCAGCGAGAGCGATTCAGACCGAGAAAGTGACGATCACCCCATTAATTTGAGCGAGGATTTAAGATTTGTGGATGAGGAAAGTGAAAGTGAAGGATTAGAGGGCAGTGGAAGCGATTTAGATAGGGAAGATGCTGTGAGAGGCGGGTGGGACCTGATATTCAGCTGGGAATGACTAAAACAGTAAATAAACACAAGACATATATACTGTATACTCTATTAGCCACAACACAACCAGGCTTATATTTAATATGCCACAAATTAATCGCGCATAACAAACACCTCCCCCCTCCCGTCCATATAACCCACCAATACAACTCAAACACCCGCACAACACACTCAATCCCACAGCCCAAAGTACCGTTCACCTCCGTAAAGTTCATACAGCACATATATTTCCCCAAAGTTACGTACGTGACATGCACATAGCGGCACACACGTACGGGCAAGCGATCAAATGTTTGGAAGCCAAAGCTGCGTACTCACAGTAGCGCGTCTGCTATCCAACTCAAAGTCCTCCTGGTTGTGTTTCTGTAGCCGGCCGCTAATACACCGCTTCCCACCTACAGCTTTCTTCTTTGCTGTCTTCATTGTTCATTAAACAAATTGCAAAAGATTCACCAACACAGATGTCCAGAATACTGTGGAATTTTGCGATGAAAACAGACGACTTAATAGCTGGCCACAATGGTGTCCCAATATGTCCGCTACAATCCGTGATGTCACGCGCAAACGTCATCGTACCGAGACGTTTTCAGCAGAATATTTCGCGGGAAATTTAAAATGGCACTTTACTAATCTAACCCGGCCGTATTGGCATGTGTTGCAATGTTAAGATTTCATCATTGGTATATAAACTATCAGACTGTGTGGTCGGTAGTAGTGGGTTTCAGTAGGCCTTTAATATTGAATGTATGAATATCTGGGCAGATGTAAAGTTGTACATTACTTAAAGGCCTACTGAAATGAATTTTTTTTATTTAAACGGGGATAGAAGATCCATTCTATGTGTCATACTTGATCATTTTGCGATATTGCCATATTTTTGCTGAAAGGATTTAGTATAGAACAACGTCGATAAAGTTCGCAACTTTTGGTCTCTGATAAAAAAAAACCTTGCCCCTACCGGAAGTAGCGTGACGTTGTCAGTTGTTCACTCCCTCATATTTTCCTATTGTTTTCAACGCAGCTAGAGCTATTCGGACCGAGAAAGCGACGATTACCCCATTAATTTGAGCGAGGATGAAAGATTTGTGGACGAGGAACGTTAGAGTGACGGACTAGAATACAGTGAAATACATATTTTTTTCCGCTCTGACCGTAACTTAGGTACAAGCTGGCTCATTGGATTCCACACTCTCTCCTTTTTCTATTGTGGATCACGGATTTGTATTTTAAACCACCTCGGATACTATATCCTCTTGAAAATGAGAGACGAGAACGCGAAATCGACATTCACAGTGACTTTTATCCCCACGACAATACATCGACGAAGCTCTTTAGCATGAGCTAACGTGATAGCATCTGTCTCAAATGCAGATAGAAACAAAATAAATAAATCCCTGACTGGAAGGATAGACAGAAGATCAACAATACTATTAAACCGTGTACATGTAACTACACGGTTAATAGATCTCAGCCTGGCAAAGCTTAACAATGCTGTTGCTAACGACGCTAAGGCTGACTTAGCAACTTAGCAACCGGACCTCACAGAGCTATGATAAAAACATTAACGCTCCACCTACGCCAGCCAGCTCTCATCTGCTCTGCTCATCAACACCCGTGCTCACCTGCGTTCCAGCGATCGACGGCGCGACGAAGGACTTCACCCGATCATCCGTGCGGTGGCCGGTGGGCGGCTAGCATCGGCTAGCGCATCTGCTATCCAAGTGAGTAGTCCTTGTTGTGTTGCTACAGTCAGCCGTTATACACAGATCCCAACTACAATGTTCTTCTTTGCAGCCTCCATTGTTCATTAAACAAATTGCAAAAGATTCACCAACACAGATGTCCCGAATACTGTGGAATTATGAAATGAAAACAGAGCTTTTTTGTGTTGTATTCAATGGGGAAGGCATACCTCTGTTCCCCGGGCTACGTCACGCGCATACGTCATCCTCCGAAGGCTTTTTCAACCGGAAGTGTGGCGGGAAACTTAAAATTGCACTTTATAAGTTAACCCGGCCGTATTGGCATGTGTTGCAATGTTAAGATTTCATCATTGATATATAAACTATCAGACTGTGTGGTCGGTAGTAGTGGGGTTCGGTAGTAGTACTGAAACCCACTACTACCGACCACGCAGTCTGATAGTTTATATATCAATGATGAAATCTTAACATTGCAACACATGCCAATACGGCCGGGTTAACTTATAAAGTGCAATTTTAAATTTCCCGGGAAATATCCGGCTGAAAACGTCTCGGTATGATGACATTTGCGCGTGACGTCACGGAGTTTGCGGAAGTATTGGGACACCATTGTGTCCCAATACAAACAGCTCTGTTTTCATCGCAAAATTCCACAGTATTCTGGACATCTGTGTTGGTGAATCTTTTGCAATTTGTTTAAAGGCCTACTGAAACCCACTACAACCGATCACGCAGTCTGATAGTTTATTTATCAATGATGAAATCTTAACATTGCAACACATGCCAATACGGCTGGGTTAACTTATAAAGTGCAATTTTAAATTTCCCGCGACACTTCCGGTTGAAAACGTCTAGATATGATGACGTATGCGCGTGACGTCACGGAGAGAACGGAAGTATTCGGACCCCATTGGATCCAATACAAAAAAGCTCTGTTTTCATCCCAAAATTCCACAGTATTCTGGACATCTGTGTTGGTGAATCTTTTGCAATTTGTTTAATGAACAATGGAGACTGCAAAGAAGAAAGCTGTAGGTGTGATCTGTGTATTAGCGGCGGACTACAGCAAGACAACCAGGAGGACTTAGAGATGGATAGCAGACGCGCTAGCCGCCGAACTCACCTTGACTTCCTCCGTCTCCGGGCCGCCGACCGCATCGGTGATCGGGTGAAGTCCTTTGTCGCTCCGTCGATCGCTGGACCACAGGTGAGCACTGGTGTTGATGAGCAGATGAGGGCTGGCTGGCGTAGGTGGAGAGCTAATGTTTTTAGCATAGCTCTGTGAGGTCCCGTTGCTAAGTTAGCTTCAATGGCGTCGTTAGCAACAGCATTGTCAAGCTTCGACAGGCTGGAAAGCCTTAACCGTGTATTTACATGTCATTTATTACCAACAGAAAAAATAATTGCCTACAAAAGAGGTGGATTCTAGCGCCAATTGAAAGGGAAACGAGGTAAATTGCTTCAGTTGTTTAATTTGTTTGAATGTACATATGTTCAATGCTTAAGTACAATGTATTCTAATGTACCATTTATCGTGTATGTTTGCTCATAAGCTCTTACATTGATCATTGTGCACACAGTGACAGATGTAAAATAAAAGATTATTTGACCATCAGTTCCGGACCTTAATTTCGACTGAGCCGCTACAAAACACCTAGTATATATTTAATTTATTTATGACCTCACCTGAGCTTTCTCAGTCCCTCCACCTTTCATTACTTTAACTGCCTCACTACTCTATGTACTATCATTCTACTGCAAGACAAAACAGTAAGTGTGTTGTCCTGAAGTCAATTGTTAATATTGTAATAATCCCAGGAATGTAGGCTCATAGACTTCTTCATTTATCTTGTATTTATTGCACAAGATGTATTTAAGTCACACAACAGCTCCAATATGAGTCTATTCCCTTTCCCGGCAAAACTCGAACCAACACTTCCTATTAACCATGTCACTTCCCTAACTTCCCCGGAAGTCCCACCCCCCAGCCAAAGCCATTGGCTAACACCCCGTAGCCAGCCGCTACATCACCCCCCCCCCCCCCCCCCCCCTTACAAAAAGTCCTCGCCCTCGAGGACTGACACGTAAGGCAACATTTGGTAACATCATAGCAGCATGTAAAACAGAGCAACCCATTAGTGCAAACAAAACAGTGTAAACAACATAACCCTCACATCACACAAAAGCGGGTTCACAAACCCTCCCTTATTGTCCTTCAGTCTAAGGACACCACAAAGTCCTGTCGCTGTCCGGCTTGGCTGCGTGGGGGCGGTGGTCCCTGGTTCCCTGGGCACCACACCTACTGTTTGTGGGTTGGGCTCTCGGGGAGGCTGGGGCCGTACTCTGGCTCCCACACACACTGGGAGTCAAATGTATTATACATACAAATTCACATATACTCACATACATACATACACACATACATAGGTACCTACGCTCCCACATACATATACAAATACAGTACATATTTACACACTCAAAGTTCATACATCCACACGCACATTCATTATACAAACATACACATACACATACTGTACAAATACACTCACTGTACAAACATACATATACACATACTGTACATATACATTCACTGTAAAAACACACATACTGTATACACATACTGTACATATACATTCACTGTACAAACACACACATACACATACTATACATATACATTCACTGTACAAACACACATATACACATACTATACATATACATTCACTGTACAAACACACATATACACATACTGTACATATACATTCACTGTACAAACACAGATATACACATACTGTACATATACAAGTACATATGCACACATACTCAGTTATATGTAACTCAGCTCAGTTACAGCTCTTTTTATTACCAAAAATGTGTTATATGTGTTTTATGTCGCACGTTTGCACCAAGAAAAATTCCTAGTTTGTGAACCCGTTCTCAAACAATGGCAATAAAACTATTCTGATTCTGATTCTGATTCTGATACACTCATGCACATAATCACGTTTCATCAAACATATATTAATGTTGTTGCCCTAGGGTAAACTGGGTATAACACATGGCACACTGACAAAGCTTAACCTATTGTTACTATAACAATCTACAAGGTTAATGTAGGTCGCTTCTCTTTCTTCCCCTCCATTTTTCTGCATTCTTTCGTATCTCAAGTTATCATTACGTATTTGTATTGTTGCATTTGAACAACTGTATTGTTGCTAATACAGGTAAAGTATTGGTATTGTTCATTATCAATAGCGCTATTTCTATTGGTATTTGTATTGCTCCATGTTTAGTGTAATAATGCTCATTGTCATTTCTGTATTATTTTTTATTTTCGCTAACTGCTTATTTGCTATTACTTTTACCATCATATTTGTACATGTCGTATTTGCTGATGTTGCTCTATTGTTGTTGTTGTTGTTGTGTTTGCTGTTGTTGTTTTTGTCTCTCTGTCTAATCCCCCTCTTGTCCCCACAATTCCCCCCTGTCTTCCTTTTTCTCTCTTTCTATCCCCTCCTGCTCCGGCCCGGCTGCACCAAATGATAATATAAATACTGTTACTCCCTCCGAGGTCTTAATCAAGGCTCAAGTTGTTCATTTTTCTCAAACAGACATTTATTTTCAGCCACGCCTTCTTCTCGTATCAACGATGCCAAATAATGCCGAAATAATGCCGTCAGAACTAATACATAAGAAAAACAGAACTTACAATTAGTCTGACATCCAATAACATAAAACACATTGATTTCACATACATATCAGAAAGAAACATACCTCATTGGCCTCACAAACTCTGAGGGAATAAAGTTTCTTTTCAAGCCGAGACTCCATTAACGTCTTTCATCAAATGCTTGCTGTCTCATGCTGCTTCTCTTATTCCGTCACATATTAATTGTCCCCCCAACAATGTGACCAAACCGGAACAAAAAATATGTTCCTCTCCAATTTACATGGGTTTTGTAACAAAAATAAAGTTAACATATACTTGCATGAAATTACCAAAGGAAATACATTTTTAATCACATTTTATGTAAATATGAACTTATATTTATACATTGTATTTATTTATTCTAACCAACTATGAAATTATATAACATATATACAATGTGCTTCTGTCAGCAGCTACACTCCCACCAAATCTAATGTGTTTTCTCTTTTCAGACTAGTGTGGGTCTATTCTGCTTCTAACAGTGTAACTGTCTTGTGGATAGGTCTGTCCAAGTGTGTCTGCTTGTTGAGTCGTGTGCCATGGTCATCTAATGTAGAGTCACTGATTAGAAGCTGCACCTTGCGCACACATCCATCTTCACTTGGATACATTGCAGTGACCTTAGCGAGTTTCCAATCGTTCCTGGGTGCTGTGTCATCGTGTATGAGCACTACATCATTGACTTTGGCATTCCTTCTTGTCTTCTGCCATTTCTGTCTTTGCTGTAGGTTCAACATGTATTCCTTTCTCCATCTGCGCCAGAATTCATTGGCGAGATCTTGCACTCTACGCCATCTCTTGCGTAGGTATAAGTCTTCCCTCACAAATCCGGTGAGCCTTACAATAGCTTTGACTGATCTCGACCAGCTGAAGAACTTCTCAAAACGTTCTTCCAGAGAAACCACCTTGAGTTTGCGGTGTACAACAGCTTTGCATACTTCTGAGTCTCCTGCGTCAAGCTCTCCCACCTTGCACTCTCCACTGGGTAGCTCTTCTTGCCATAGAAGACTTGGCCCACTGAACCAGTTTGAGGCGATGAGATCTTTGGCCTTGACTCCACGCGATGCATGGTCTGCAGGATTGTCCTCTGATGCAACATACTTCCACTGTGTGGGGTTGGTACTCTCTCTGATATGTTGGATGCGGTTCGCTACAAACACATGAAAGCGTCTTGCTTCATTGTTGACATATCCCAAGACGACTTGTGAATCTGTCCAGAAGAATTCTTCGACATTCAGCTCCAACTCTGCATTGAGCATGTCACTTGTACGCACTGCAACCACTGCTGCAGACAGCTCCAACCTTGGTACTGTAGTGGCTTTGGTAGGTGCTACTCTGGACTTCGCGATTACAAGAGCGCAATTGATTGCTCCTGATTCATTGATGGCTCTTAGGTAGGTACAGACGCCATATCCTGTAACACATGCATCTGAGAAATGATGGAGTTCATACTTCTCAACTGCTTGAAAATCCTTTGGAACGTAACAGCGGTCAATCTTGACATCTGTCATATTCTTCAAATCAATCAGCCAGGACTCCCAGTGAACTCAAGACCTGAGTTCACTTGAGAGCGGTTCGTCCCAGTCCATTTTCTCCCGGCACAGCTGCTGTAGTATTCGCTTGCCCTGTAGGACGAAGGGTGCTACGAATCCGAGTGGGTCGTAGATGGAGGCCACGGTCGACAACACTCCTCTTCTGGTAAGTGGACGCTCATTGACCTCTACACGAAACTGAAAATGGTCTGAGGCGATAGACCACTGGACGCCTAGGGCTCTCGCAATCTGTTGCTCACCAAGTGTGAGGTCTTGGTTTCGTACTGTCTCTGCACAATCTTCTCTCGCAATACTGTCAAGCACCTTTGGGCTATTGGAGATGAATTTGTGGAGTCGCAAACCTCCAGTGCTGCAGAGTTGCTTTGCTTCGTTCACCAGGTGGATTGCCTCTTCTTCTGAATGGAAACTGATCAGGCCATCATCCACGTAAAAGTTTTTCTCGATGAACCTGATGGTCGATTCACTGAACTGTCCTTGACCCTGTGCGGCGATGTACTTGAGGCCAAAGTTTGCGCAGGCTGGGGACGACGCAGCTCCGAACAGATGAACACGCATGCGGTAGACGGATGAAGTAGACCGGTAATCTCCATCAGCCCACCAGAGAAAGCGGAAATAGTCTTGATCTTCGACGCTAACTCTGAACTGATGAAACATTCGTTCGATGTCACACATGATTGCTACTGGGCCCTTCCGAAATTTGCACAAGACTCCCACCAGCGTGTTAGTCAACTCTGGTCCGGTCAAAAGGTAATCATTCAACGAGACTCCTTCATACTTCGCCGAACAATCGAAGACCACTCTTATTTTTCCGGGCTTTTGGGAGTGGTACACCCCATGATGTGGAATGTACCAGGAAGGACCCTTGTCCAGTTCTTCAGGAGGCAACTTTTCTGCATCTCCGCGCTCTATTGTTTCATTCATGAACTTCATGTAGTCTTTGTGATATTGTTTGTCTTTTTCAAATCTTTTCTTCAGACAATTGAGTCGATGTTCTGCACATTTCTTGTTGTTCGGTAAGTTTGGTCTGTCTTGTTTGAACGGCAAAGGTAGTTCACAATGACCATCTTCTTGCATTTTTACTCCCCTTTCCATTATTGAAATGAACCGCAAGTCTTCTTGGGAGAAATTAGAGTCTTCCACTTCCTTTTCGTTGAAATCAGACTCAAGCACTTTAGTCACATTCAACGGTGTGATTACTTCTTTGACTTGGGTGCGACAAATGTAGTGTACTTCCTTCAACAACTGATCAGATGGTGAATTGGGTGTCACTTCTTTGACAACAACCCTGGCTCGTTTACCACAACCCCCACGTAGACTGGCCCACAGGCAAAATCAGGGGCTGGGGAAGGAACTGCGTGGGGAAGTGTTAGTGCCCCAGCAAGAACCGCCACGAATATCAACTCTCTTTCTGCTCACTTTATCACAGAACCACAGCACATAGATTTGACTTCCGTACCTCCTTGCTATCACCACCTGAAGGAGGTCTTTAATAAGGCAAAAGCTACATCGCTCCCACCACATCGTCCTTACGATTGTGCTATAGACCTCATTCCCGGATCTACCATCCCCAAGGGGCGCCTATACTCGGTTTCAGGTCCCGAAAAACATGCTATGAAAGACTACATACAATCCTCACTTAAAACGGGACTCATCCGTCCCTCATCGTCACCTGCTGGAGCAGGGTTTTTCTTTGTATCCAAGAAAGACGGCACCCTGCGACCATGTATAGACTATAGTCCCCTCAATGACATAACAATAAAGAATCGGTACCCTCTGCCGTTAATGTCATCAGTTTTCGATCAGCTCCAGCAGGCCAAAGTTTTTACTAAATTTGACCTACGGAATGCTTATCACTTCATTCGCATTAGGGAGGGTGATGAGTGGAAAACCGGATTTAACACCCCTAGTGGCCACTACGAATATTTAGTAATGCCTTTTGGTCTCACTAATGCCCCTGCCGTTTTTCAGGCTATGATTAATGATGTGCTGAGAGACTTTTTGGACAATTTTGTTTTCGTCTATCTTGATGACATACTAATTTATTCTGACAATCTGGACATTCACAGACACCATGTCAGCCAGGTTTTGAAACGGCTCCGGGAAAACCACCTGTACGTAAAAGCTGAAAAGTGCAAGTTCCATGCCGACACCATCTCCTTCCTGGGATTCAATGTAGCCCCTGGAAGAGTACAGATGGATCCGGCTAAAGTTAGCGCAGTCGCCAAGTGGCCAACACCTGATAGTCGTAAGAAGGTTCAGCAATTCCTCGGTTTTGCGAACTTCTACAGACGATTTATCAGAGGCTTTAGCGCAATAGCTTCCCCTCTCCATGTTTTGACTTCCCCACAGGTGCGCTTCCACTGGTCTCCGGAGGCAGAGAGGGCGTTCCAGGATCTCAAGCGCCGCTTCACGACTGCACCCATCCTCACGCTACCAGATCCTCAACGCCAATTTGTGGTCGAGGTGGACGCGTCGAATGAGGGAGTTGGGGCGGTCTTATCCCAAAGACTGGAGGCAGATGGGAAGACCCACCCCTGTGCTTTTCTGTCTCGCCGGTTGAGCCCTGCAGAATGAAACTATGATGTTGGCAACAGGGAACTTCTGGCGGTTAAGGTAGCGCTGGAAGAGTGGCGACATTGGTGAGAGGGGGCACAACATCCTTTCATAGTTTGGACTGACCACAAGAACTTGGAATACATTCGAAACGGCAAGAGACTGAATTCACGTCAGGCCAGGTGGGCATTGTTTTTCAATCGTTTTAACTTCACGTTGTCTTACAGGCCGGGGTCCCGCAACGTCAAGTCAGACGCTTTGTCTCGCCTCTACGACCCTGAGCCTGTTGCCAAGGTACCAGAACCCATCCTCCCACTGAACTGTGTGGTTGGAGCGGTCACTTGGCATATAGAACGAGAGATAAGGAACGCTAATGGTGAGACCCCTCCACGTAGTGGGTGCCCAGAGAATCGCCTGTTTGTCCCGGTCAGTCTGCGCCCACAGGTGATCCATTGGGCTCACACCTTGCTGCTTACCTGCCATCCGGGAGTCCGGAGAACTATGTTTATGATCTCACAGCGGTTCTGGTGGCCATCCATGGAGGCGGGGGTCCGGGAGTACATCGAGGCGTGTCCGGTCTGCGCTCGTAACAAAACATCCTCCGGGTCACGTGTTGGACTTCTACAGCCTCTGCCTATCCCCTCCAGACCGTGGCCTAACATCTCTATGGACTTCGTCACTGGCCTCCCGGTCTCAAGAGGTAACACCACGGTGCTCACCGTGGTCAATCGATTTTCAAAGATGACACATTTTATTGCCTTGCCAAAGTTGCCCACAGCCAAGGAGACTGCTCAAATATTGATGCAACACGTTTTTAAAATTCATGGATTTCCCACAGACATTGTATCAGACCGGGGGCCCCAATTCATCTCACAGTTCTGGAAGGAGTTCTGCAAGCTCATCGGGACTACAGCCAGCCTGACGTCAGGATACCACCCGGAGGAAAACGGCCAGACCGAGCGCCTCAATCAACAACTGGAAACCGGCCTCCGATGCCTCGTGTCCCAGAACCCAACAACGTGGAGTTCCCACCTGGTCTGGGTGGAATATGCCCATAACTCCTTGCCTACCTCTGCCACTGGTTTCTCCCCCTTCAAGTGTGTCTACGGCTACCAACCGCCAGTGTTTCCAGACTCGGAGCCAGAAATTTCTGTGCCCTCCGCCCACGCCCTGGTGCGCCGATGCCGTCGTATTTGGCTCGCGGCCCGACAAGTGCTTGCTCGCCAAGGAGATCGGGTCAAGAAAGCAGCCGACCGGAAGCGACGCCCAGCACCTGATTACCGGCCAGGACAGAGAGTATGGCTATCCGCCAAAGACCTGCACCTCAAGGTTCCCTGCAAGAAATTAGCGCCCAGATTTGTGGGTCCCTTCCCCATCACCAAGGTCATCGGTCCAGCAGCAGTACGCCTACCCAGGTCGCTCCGCACCCACCCTACTTTCCATGTCAGCCAAGTCAAGCCTGCCAAAGAAAACCCGATGGTCCCAGCCACCAAACCCCCCCGCCGCTGGAAGCTGCAGACGGAGGACTTCTGTTCCGGGTCAAGAAACTTTTAGCGGTACGCAAAAGAGGTCGAGGTAGACAGTTCTTGGTGGATTGGGAGGGGTACGGTCCAGAAGAGAGACAGTGGATTCCCCAACGGAACATTGATGACCCCTCCCTGATCCGGGACTTCTATAGACTCCACCCTGAGGTCTCTGGGCCGTCAGGAGTCGGCCCTAGAAGGGGGGGTTCTGTCACACCTGGGTAAAGTTTTGTCTGGATTTCGTCTGGTGTCATGTTGTCTTGTCAATTCCTGTTTTATTTTGAAAGGTCAACTCTCCCTCTCATTTCAGGTCACATGCCCTTCCTCCTGTTTCACTGGTCTGATGTCTCTCCTGATTGCCTGATTGTGCCCACCTGTGTCACACTCCCTCATGTGTATAAATGGCTCGTCCTCCTCTTGTCTTGTGCCAGAGTGTCTCGTTACTCCCATGTGCGTACCTCCAGCGTTAACTTGCCATAGCAGTGTCCACAGCCACAGCCACGTATCTTGTACCTATTTTGGATCCACGGGAGTATTTTGATTTGTAAGTTTTCTCAGGTAAGAATAGCTTCCTAGCATCACCTCCATTGGAGCGGCTTTTGTTATACTTAGTAGTTTTTTGTTCATAGCCCCTTTTTCCCTCCGTAGACGGAGCGTTTTTGAGTTATTTATATTTTTGTTAGTTTAGAGCTCAGGTCAGTTGTGTTTTTTATAGCCTGTTTGTTTCTCCTGTTTTGGACCCCTTCCCTTGTCCAAATAAATATATTGTCTTAAAATCCTGCATCTGTGTTCAGAGTCCTGTTCTGGTCGTGACATTTAGTCTTAGTCTTAGTCTTTTGGACTAAAATGCTTATTAGTTTTAGTCACATTTTAGTCACTTTTATATGTGATAGTTTTAGTCCAGTTTTAGTCGACGAAAACTCAAAAGGGTTTTAGTCTAGTTTTAGTCGATGAAAAGTCAAAAAGGTTTTAGTCCCAAAAAAAAGAATAAAAAGTATAATATAAGTATATAAGTATAGTCTTTTTAAAAAATTAATTTAGGTCAATAAGTATTGGAGATTGCTGTTGGGCATTGTCACACATAAGTTGTGAAAATAGCAGCAGATCTATAAGTTCAACCCATTGTAAGCTTGCAGATCTGCTATTTTCACAAACAATAACAATAAAGGAATGGTTTTAGACATATAAGGTTTCCACCCAACAGCAAATTTCTGATCCAAGGATTGTGTATTACACACAGATAAAGTGGTAACAGTGGAATCAAAGTTCATTACTCCAAAAAAGCCAAAAAACAAAAACATTCTACTTCAGCAATTGTGGCTTTATTTCTCAGAATTTGTTAAAGTACAATGAACATAAACATGCCCAAAATATGAGTGATGGATGAGGAACACATATGCTCAACTTGGCCCTGTCTGCCAGTGCAATTACAACAGATATCATACAACCCCACTCTCTTTAATTTGTGCAAACCATGTAATAAAATAATCAATTAATTCCTGATTCCTTAATGGGGCTGCACAACGTCCCTTGTGGCTTTTAGGCTAAAGCTAGCAGACTCTACGTATAACAGTAACTCGACCTGTTTAACATATCAAGTTACGTGCTGACAGAACGTACTCACAATGATAACCACACCGTCACTGAATGTAAACATGGCTAAACATGCTGCTAAAGTAACACACACATAATGAATTGACGTTAGCGTAACAAAAACTAACTTTAGCCTGAAGTTAGCAGCCCATTTGCGCCAGGAGTATGTGGAAAACGTACCAATGTATTAGCTTACTATGACATTTATTGATTATGTTAACAGCATTTGTAACTTACCTTCGAAAAAATATCCTTGTGGCGAGCCTTAAGGTGCCGCTTAAGGTTGGTCGTATTTTTTCCGCATATTTTGTGGCCACATTTGTCACCGTCTTCCTTCACAATACACTCTGTTTTATTATCTGCTGGGTTATATTTAAAATACACCCATATGTCGCCTCTACGTTTGCGACCACCGAGCCCCTGTGTTGAAACTGCCGCTGCCATCACGGTCCATTTCCTGATGAGTAACAACAGTCTGACGTGTTGAGCACGTTGTGCGCTGCACGCCAGTTGGTGGGCGTGGTTTTAATTGACACACACAATAAACAGAAATGTCATGCATTTTAAACATCTGACAGATTACCCACTAACATTTTCGTCCGTTCTCGTCTCGTCAAGGAAAACTCACACACGTCTCGTCATACTTGCCAACCTTGAGACTTCCAATATCGGGAGGTGGGGGGTGGGGGGGGGGGGGGGCGTGGTTATTTACCGCTAGAATTCACCAACTCGAGTATTTCATATATATTTCATATATATATATATGTATGAAATACTTGACTTTCAGTGAATTCTAGCTATATATATATATTTATTTTATTTACATAAAAGAAATACTTGAATTATCTATCCATTTGATGGCAGTATTGTCCTGTTTAAAGGCCTACTGAAATGAATTTTTTTTATTTAAACGGGGATAGCAGATCTATTCTATGTGTCATACTTGATCATTTCGCGATATTGCCATATTTTTGCTGAAAGGATTTAGTATAGAACAACGACGATAAAGATTGCAACTTTTGGTATCTGATAAAAAAAAGGCTTGCACCTACCGGAAGTAGCGTGACGTAGTCAGTTGAACATATACGCAAAGTTCCCTATTGTTTACAATGATGGCCGCATGAAGTGAGAGAGATTCGGACCGAGAAAGCGACAATTTCCCCATTAATTTGAGCGAGGATGAAAGATTTGTGGATGAGTAAAGTGCAAGTGAAGGACTAGTGGGGAGTTGAAGCTATTCAGATAGGGAAGATGCTGTGAGAGCCGGGGGTGACCTGATATTCAGCTGGGAATGACTACAACAGTAAATAAACACAAGACATATATATACTCTATTAGCCACAACACAACCAGGCTTATATTTAATATGCCACAAATTAATCCTGCATAAAAACACCTGCGTGTTTGTTATGCTAGCTCCTAGCTCCTCTGCTAGCTCCTAGCTCCATAGAACACGCCAATACAATTCAAACACCTGATCAACACACACAATCACTCAGCCCAAAAGACCGTTTACCTAACCCAAGGTTCATAAAGCTTATATATTTTTAAAAAGTTACGTACGTGACGCGCACATACGGTCAAGTTATCGAATGTTTAGCAGCCAAGGCTGCATACTCACGGTACCTGATATTCAGCTGGGAATGACTACAACAGTAAATAAACACAAGACATATATATACTCTATTAGCCACAACACAACCAGGCTTATATTTAATATGCCACAAATTAATCCTGCATAATAACACCTGCGTGTTTGTTATGCTAGCTCCTAGCTCCTCTGCTAGCTCCTAGCTCCATAGAACACGCCAATACAATTCAAACACCCGATCAACACACACAATCACTCAGCCCAAAAGACCGTTCACCTAACCCAAGGTTCATAAAGCTTATATATTTTTAAAAAGTTACGTACGTGACGCGCACTTACGGTACGGTACGTGTTATGCTAGCTCCTAGCTCCTCTGCTAGCTCCTAGCTCCATAGAACACGCCAATACAATTCAAACACATGATCAACACACACAATCACTCAGCCCAAAAGACCGTTCACCTAACCCAAGGTTCATAAAGCTTATATATTTTAAAAAAGTTACGTACATACGCAAAAAAAAGCCAAAGCTGCATACTCACAGTAGCACGTCTGCGTCTTTGTCATCCAAATCAAAGTAATCCTGGTAAGAGTCTGTGTTGTCCCAGTTCTCTACAGGCGTCTGTGTATCCAAATCAAAAGTCCTCCTGGTTAGAGTCTCTGTTATCCGAGTTCTTCCATCTTGACTGCATCTTTCGGGAATGTAAACAAAGAAGCGCCGGCTGTGTACTGTTGTGGCTGACTACGTTCGAAAAATACGTCCATTTCGCACCGACAACTTTCTTCTTTGCTTGCTTGGCTTCCTTCTCCATAATGCAATGAACATGATTGAAACAGATTCACGAACACAGATGTCCAGAATACTGTGGAATTATGAAATGAAAACAGAGCTTTTTCATATCGGCTTCAATGTGGAAGGCATACCCGTGTTCGTCGGGCTACGTCACGCGCATACGTCATCCTCAGAGGCGTTTCGAACCGGAAGTTTAGCGGCAAATTTAAAATGTCACTTTATAAGTTAACCCGGCCGTATTGGCATGTGTTATAATGTTAAGATTTCATCATTGATATATAAACTATCAGACTGCGTGGTCGGTAGTAGTGGGTTTCAGTAGGCCTTTAACTTCTCTGTTCATGACTGAGAAATCATTTCGGCCACCGTGTTCAATGGAGAAGTCTGTTCTACATATTTACAGGCAACATACACCTTCCCCTTCGAACTGTCCTGGATTAACTGAAATTCTTGTTTCCATTAGTTTTGGAACTTGCAAGCGTATTTATATTGTGGGAAAGCGGACGTGAGAATAGGCTGTCCCCACTCAGTCTCAGGTCCGCATTGAGCTGGAGGGGGCGTGGCCTCCAGCTCCGGCTGAATACCGGGAGTTTGTCGGGAGAAAATCTCTGCCGGGAGGTTGTCGGGAGAGGCGCTGAATAACGGGATTCTCCCGCTAAAAACGGGAGGGTTGGCAAGTATGCGTCTCGTCATGTTTTTGTCATCAGAGAGACATCTTTATCTCGTCACCGTCTCGTTATCGTCATGAAAAAAAGTGGCGTCAACGAAATGATTTCGTCATCGTTGACGAAAACAACACTGGTGGGAGGTAGACTAAAGTGCTCTGAACTCACACTTTTAGAAAAGAATCCTGTAATCCTCCCCAAGAAAAGCCACATCTCTGTGTTGCACACGCGCCACCACCATGTGCAGGGAAAACATCAAGGCCGTCATTTTACCGAAGGAGGCATCAGAGCAGCAGGATTGTGGATTCTAGGTGGTCGTGCTTTAATCAACTCAATTCTTCACAAATGCACAATCTGTCATAGACTTCGAGGGAAGGTTCAAGAACAACAAATGGCTAATTTGCCTCCGGAACGTCTTAAATCTTGTCCTCCTTTTACGTATGTGGGAGTCGATGTCTTTGGACCCTGATCTGTCCTAACCAGACGTACCAGAGGAGGACAAGCAGAGAGCAAGCGGTGGGCCATGATGTCACTTGTCTTAGTTTGAGAGCTGTTCATATCGAGTTAATCAAGTCTATGGACACTTCAAGTTGCATCAACGGCCTCAGGCGTTTTTTCAACCTTGGAGGTCCGGCAAATCAACTTCATTCTGATTGTGGCACTAATTTTACGGGAGCATGCAAAGAGCTTGGAATGTACAAAAGTTTCTCAGTGAACAGCAGTGCATTTGGAAATTCAACCCACCACATGCTTCCCATATGGGAGGCTCCTGGGAGTGAATGATCGGGATTGCAAGAAGAATCCTGGATTCAATCTTACTGCAGCATGGGACTCGTATAACCCACAAAGTCCTTTGCATTCTGATGGTGGAGGTCACTGCAATTATAAAAGCACGACCACTTCTACCTGTATCCATAGATCCACAACAACCCTTCATTCTTTCACCATCAATGCTCCTAATACAAATGGCAGGAGCGCCACCTCCACCTGGAGAATTCACAGAGAAGGACCTTTACACCAAACAATGGAAGCAAGTGCAAACATTTGCAAACCAGTTTTGGAGCCGATGGAGAAGGGAGTACCTTACTTCTTTTTATTTTTTTATTTTTGTCCTGTCCAGCTTCTCAGGCAAATCATATAGTTGATGTAGATGCCCATATCGGCTGTTCAGATTTACTTTACAAAAGAGAAGTGTAGGATACTTCTCTTGTTGCCTTATTTGTATTGGACTTTATTAAATGTATTTATATTATCATTTGGTGCAGCCAGGCCGGAGCAGGAGGGGATAGAAAGAGAAAAAAAAGAAGACAGAGGGGGAAATTGTGGGGACAAGAGGGGGATTAGACAGAGAGACAAAAACAACAACAGCAAACACAACAACAACAACAATAGAGCAAAATCAGCAAATACGACATGTACAAATATGATGGTAAAAGTGATAGCAAATAAGCAGTTAGCAAAAATAAAAAATAATACAGAAATGACAATGAGCATTATTACTCCACAAATGGATTAATACAAATACCAATAGAAATAGCGCTATTTATAATGAACAATACCAATAATTCCCTATTATCAACAATACAGTTGTTCAAATGCAACAATACATATACGTAATGATAACTTGAGATACGAAAGAATGCAGAAAAATGGAGGGGAAGAAAGAGAAGCAACCTACATTAACCTTGTAGCTTGTTATAGTAACAATAGGTTAAGCTTTGTCAGTGTGCCATGTGTTATACCCAGTTTATTTTCATACACATATTTTGTATGGTCACTTGCAGGTAAAGCTGCCCAGAAAAGAAGACTCTGGGAAGAGAAAGAAGTGAAGGCTGTCGAGAAGCACATGAAGCGATTCATCCCTTCTGGTATTGTACCAGCAAAGAGTGACTGTTTAAAATGTTTGAGGGCCGAACCGGAAGCTCTCCAAAACCGGGAATGGCAAGCATTGAAGTTCTATTTGTACAACCGCACTACGGCCTACAAAAGGAGATTGCAGGTAAAATAGTAGATTAAGAGATAATCAGCAAGACTGGTTAAGTAGAACCGTTTTTTATGTTCAATGTTGTTAAAAATTAAAAGTAAAAATAAATGTTCAAATGAGTTTGTATTTTATTTCTGTGGTTTAAGGTCAGATAAGATAATCCTTTATTGATCCTACAACAGGGAAATTTGGGTTACTTTGTTTTAGGGCTGCAACTAACGATTTATTTGATAATCGATTAATCTGTTGATTATTACTTCGATTAATTGATTAATAATCGGATAAAAGAGACAAACTAAAATTCTATCCTTTCCAGTATTTTATTGAAAAAAAAACAGCACACTGGCACCATGTTCTTTCAACTTGCCAAATAAAACAAGAAAAATGTTACAAAAATGCACACTTTTGACACCCCTGCTATAGATAATAAAAAATTAAATCTGATAAATCTATCGATAAAAAGCAGAGCCTGACGACGCATGCGCGTTTATCATAACTCTCTCGCTCTCTCTATCTCTCCCCCTCCCTCACGAATGCTGCTGCGCACACAACTTGTTGTGTTTTTAACCTTCTTAACCCTGAACGTACATTGAAAATACACGCAACCCTAACTCAAAATGACGGACATTTGAGGCATTTAAGAAACACCGCCCGACAGCCCCACAAAAGAGGACATGTCCGGTGAAAAGAAGACGTATGGTCAGGACCTAGCATGCTAGCAGCAATCGGTTTCACCGATTACAGTGGCTGTAACCCACAGAAAAAGTGACAAAGACATATCTCATTGTTTCCCTTTAAAAGTAGTCATGTAAAATAAACCAGGTTGTGTAGCTTTATGTAGGCTGACCATACGTCCTCTTTTCCCCTGACACGTCCTCTTTTGCGGGGGTGTCTGGGGTGTCCGGGCGGGGTTTCTTAAATGCCTCAAATGTCCGGCATTTTGAGTTAGGGTTGTGTGTATTTTCAATGTACGTCCAGAGTTAAGAAGGGGTTAAACAAAACAAAGTGTGGAGGCGTGCGTGTAACACGGGTGGGAAATAGGCCATATTTCCTCTCATGGCATCCCCTCATATTACTACCTGCGCCGTTTCCATGTTTAATCTCACGAGTTTAACACACGCGCTCACGTGACCCGCTGCAGCCTATCACGTGACCCGCTGCAGCCTATCACGTGACCCGCTGCAGCCTATCGCGCTCTATATGATCCACCGTCCCAAGATGGCTGCCAGGTGCGGTGGCTAAGCCTGGGGACATTTGAAGCCGGTATGTTTTAAAGTTGTCGTTTGCCTGCATATCGTAAAAACAACCGTCCAACATTTTACAACTAATTGTAAACTTATAGGTGCCGACCATCAGGGCCGAGTTGCGACGAGAGAGTGTTATTAAGCTGAGTTGGTAAATGAGTCTGTTTGCTAATAGTAGCTGCTAGCCGTACCCATGTATTGTCTATGGGCGGTTAGCATCGGCTTTTAATCCCGTTTCCGCCAATGTTTCTGATCCCATTGAATTTATATTTATTTCGAGTCTTTATTTTGGGTACTTACATATGGTGACTGAGTGTTGTGGCGTTTTAAGGCCATCTGCACTTTTTATGCTACGGTAAAGACAATGAATGAACACTGTTACACCCGTCATAGTGATGTCACTGTTATTGTTAATGTTACACCCGTCATAGTGACGTCACTGTTATTTTCTATTGTTTAATATTGTTCATGTTGCACCCGTCATAGTGACAACACTGTGTACTGTCGTGTTTGTTATTTTGTACATACATGGGATTGTTTAATATTGTTAATGTTAGCAGTATTATTGCTAATAATGATAATAATAAGTGTAACTTATTTATTGAAGGTCGAACAATAGATGACTTAATGTTGATGTTTATGTGCGCACATTGATTGAACTCGGGGTCCTGTGTTTACGTAGGCCAGGTCCCTAAGTCTTGGATGGCAAGCTGTAGATAGGCCTTGAGCCCGAGCCCAAGGATCTCCACCTCTCAACCCCTGAACTCCACCTGCTCTGGTCGGGCCGGTAGGCGGCTTATAGCCGAACCCCTTGCCTCGCACCTCATTACTCTGCTGCCCTTTGCACTACCTCATACACACCCTGCTCATAAACTGAACTCTCACTACAAACTGCCATATCCACAACCCCAACCCGTGTGGCCGTATAAACTGTGAATGTGCATATGGACTGCGATCAGTCTCATATGACTCCTATGAACTTTAAGAACTTTTGATACCACCTTGTATGAATTACCTGAACTCTTAATCAATGAACTAAACCAACATTGTTTGTTGAGATTCCTTTGTTTTTTTCTTTTGTTTTGAATGGCCATTCCTATCAATGTCTGTCCACTATTTGTTGCACTGTACGTATTTAAATAACACCAGTATCAATTAAAGCATTTAATTGTCTGTCCTACTCTCTCCGAGTCGTAATCTAGACTTCTGATTAGCCCAATATTGAGAACTTCTACTATACTAGCTAAAGTACCTGTTACATGCGCACGCAGAAACGTTCGTGAGGAAGGGCAGAGACAGAGAGCAAGAGAGCTAGTGAGTGGAGAGACAGACATGAAAACAAGAAATGCCGAAACGTAAATGCAACTTTACGGATGATTTGTGGAAAAAGTATTTGTGTTTTGGTCCTGGCCGTGACACATGGGAAGCAGAATGCACTGTGTGCAAAGCAGGAACGTATGTATCTGTGGCAAATAAAGATCTAAAAGCCCATATCGACACTACAAAGTACTAAACAGCTGTGCAGGGCGAGAGCTCGTCTGCTAAATTGACAGAGTACTTTGTGCGACCTGGAAAAGGAGAAGACATTGTAAACGCAGCAGAGGGCGTTTTAGCATTCCACACAGTTACAGAATATAAATCTGACTTATTTTGTTATACTGTCAAGCAGTGTTGGCATTACCGCACTTTTTGTGTCTTTTTAAGCATTGAAATCAGAAAGGACTTTTTTTTCTTTTTTTTGCCTACCGCCCGGCTTGCTTGTTTTTTTATTGTCTTGATTATTGCTTTCCGCCAGTGTTTTGTTTTGTTTATATTTGACAGGTTACATTTCCGTCCCCGTGTATTGCGTTTTTATTGGTCGTAAATTTTGATTGGCCGAAAGTTTTGTCAATGACAAACACTTCCTCAGTTTGCACTGGGACAAGTTTAGCGCGAGGTGCTGTCAAAAGAAAGACTTGATGGTAAACAATAAGGTGAGTGTAAAGTCAACCTTTTTAACTTCATCCTGTGCCAAGTTTCCAGTAAATGTCTTGTTTTAGTCTTTGAGTCCATGGAAACTTCACTTTTATCTCCCGCTGGATCCACATTTCCAGGATGGAGACAGGCTAGCTGTTAGCTTCAAGCTAACTAACACCCGATCAGACTCCTCCACCCCAAAAACATACTTTTTAAAATTAGTTTTCCATCCATCCATCCATTTTCTACTTCTTTTTTTATTTATTTTTTTAATGAATGAAGTAACATTTATGACAACCTTTTTCCAAAACACAACATAGAATGTGACATATAACAGAATAATGCATCCATTTATCTGTGTTCAAAACGCTTACAAAAAAGTGGGACCCCACAATTTTACTGTGGTACCCCATTTTTATTACTTGATGGGGTCCCTGGGACCCCATTTTGAAAATTCCTAGCGCCAACACTGCTGTCAACAGAGGAGAAAAATACTTTATTTAAATAAATATATTATTTATAAAGCAAGTTCGAGTATCATTGGCAAATTTTCACCTAGTCCCCGCCTTGGCACGCATATATGTCCTCTTTTTGGGATTTCAGAATATGGTCAGCCTAGCTTTATGTATGATTACCATTTCACACACAGACCCTCATAGTCAGAGGGTGAGATGATCACTGCTGCATCACTGCTGGCTAGTTCTGACTGATTCATGTCCAAAATTGCCAAGATGTCAGACTCATGTGATGTGAGGATTCTCTTGTTTGGTACACTTGTTTTGTCCTGTAAAAGATAACACACACATGGATACAATTAAGTTAAAAGGCACAAAAGAAAGAAAGGTGTAGTGGAATGTCTGACCTTTGAACTATATTTCGTGTCTGTCAAGAATGTCTGCTCGTTTCATTCTTTTCTATTCTAAACCATTGAAGGACCAGATGTAGGTAAATGTTTAATAGTATTGTTGATCTTCTGTCTATCCTTCCAGTCAGGGGTTTATTTATGTTGTTTCTATCTGCATTGAGCCCGATGCTATCACGTTAGCTCCATAGCTAAAGTGTTTCGCCGATGTATTGTCGTGGAGATAAAAGTCCCTGTGAATGTCCATTTCGCGTTCTCGACTCTCATTTTCAAGTGGATATAGTATCCGAGGTGGTTTAAAATACAAATCCGTGATCCACAATAGAAAAAGGAGAAAGTGTGGAATCCAATGAGCCCTTGTACCTAAGTTACGGTCAGAGCGAAAAAAGATACGTCCTGCACTGCACGCTAGTCCTTCACTCTCACGTTCCTCATCCACGAATCTTTCATCCTCGCTCAAATTAATGGGGTAATCGTCGCTTTCTCGGTCTGAATCTCTCTCGCTGCATTGTAAACAATGGGAAAATGTGAGCAGCCCTTCCTCCTGTGACGTCACGCTACTTCCGGTATAGGCAAGGCTTTTTTTTATCAGCGACCAAAAGTTGCGAACTTTATCGTCGTTGTTCTCTACTAAATCCTTTCAGCAAAAATATGGCAATATCACGAAATGATCAAGTATGACACATAGAATGGATCTGCTATCCCCGTTTAAATTAAAAAAAATCATTTCAGTAGGCCTTTAATGGACAATGAAGACAGCAAAGAAGAAAGCTGTAGGTGGGATCGGTGTATTAGCGGCTGGCTACAGCAACACAACCAGGAGGACTTTGAGTTGGATAGCAGACGCGCTACCGTGAGTACGCAGCTTTCTTCCAAACATTTGATCGCTTGCCCGTCCGTGCGTGCCGCTATGTGCATGTCACGTACGTAACTTTGGGGAAATATATGTGCTGTATGAACTTTACGGAGGTGAACGGTACTTTGGGCTGTGGGATTGAGTGTGTTGTGCGGGTGTTTGAGTTGTATTGGCGGGTTATATGGACGGGAGAGTGGAGGTGTTTGTTATGCGCGATTAATTTGTGGCATATTAAATATAAGCCTGGTTGTGTTGTGGCTAATAGAGTATACAGTATATGTCTTGTGTTTATTTCCTGTTTTAGTCATTCCCAGCTGAATATCAGCTCCCACCCGCCTCTCACAGCATCTTCCCTATCTGAATCGCTTCCACTGCCCTCTAATCCTTCACTTTCACTTTCCTCATCCACGAATCTTTCATCCTCGCTCAAATTAATGGGGTAATAGTCGCTTTCTCGGTCTGAATCGCTCACGCTGCTGGCGTCCATGATTGAAAACAATGTGCAGATGTGAGGAGCCCTTACTCCTGTGACGTCACGCTACTTCCGGTATAGGCAAGGCTTTTTTTTTATCAGCGACCAAAAGTTGCAAACTTTATCGTCGTTGTTCTCTACTAAATACTTTCAGCAAAAATATGTCAATATCGCGGAATGATCAAGTATGACACATAGAATGGATCTGCTATCCCCGTTTAAATAAGAAAATCTCATTTCAGTAGGCCTTTAACTGACAATGAAGTTAGGACATTTTTAAACAAAAAGTGCAGAGTAACAATACAGTATAAGCCGAGCGTCAGCATCCCGCAGCTCTAGAGCCGCCCTAGTGGCTCTCTGGACCTCTTTCAGAGATGTGGGAAAATGGAAAAAGATGAAGAAAAACATATTTTTTGTTTTAATATATTTTCTGCAGGAGAAAAAACATGGCCCAAACCTTCCCAATTGTTAGAAATCCCACTGTTTATGTTATACATGCTTCACTGTGAGAGTATTTGGCAAGCACCGTTTTGTCCTACTAATTTCAGCGATCCTTGAACTCATTGTAGTTTGTTTATATTAACAACTTTCTCCGATGTCTCTCAGAAAGACATGTTTTATGCCACTCCTTCTTTGTCTCATACTTATTATGTCCTTTGTGTACAAACCCCGTTTCCATATGAGTTGGGAAATTGTGTTAGATGTAAATATAAACGGAATACAATGATTTGCAAATCCTTTTCAACTTATATTCAATTGAATGCACTACAAAGACAAGATATTTCATGTTCAAACTCATAAACTGTAATTTTTTTTTTGCAAATAATAATTACCTTAGAATTTCATGGCTGCAACACGTGCCAAAGTAGTTGGGAAAGGGTATTTTTACTACTCTGTTACATGGTCTTTCCTTTTAACAACACTCAGTAAACGTTTGGGAACTGAGGAGACCCATTTTTGAAGCTTTTCAGGAGGAATTATTTCCCATTCTTACTTAATGTACAGCTTAAGTTGTTCAACAGTCCTGGCAGGGTCTCCGTTGTTGATTAAGCATACAAGATAAATGGTACATCGAAATACATTGTACCTAAGCATTGAACATGTTTACGTTTAACCAAAAATAAACAACTGAAACAATTTACCTTGTTTCCCTTTCAACTGGCGCTAGAATCGTTTTAAATGTTAGTTTTCTACTTCACTTTTACATACACTGTTTACCTTAGCATCGTTCTCACCGTGACATTGGAAGAAAACACTTCCTTTTCCTCCTTCCTCCCGTGACCAGCTTCCTCCCACCCCTGAAGACATGCACTTGGGGATAGATTGACTGGCAACATTAAATTGGCCCTAGTGTGTGAATGTGAGTGTAATATTTCACATTTTCACATTTACATTTTGTCTGTCTATCTGTGTTGGCCCTGCGAGGAGGTGGAGACTTGTTCAGGGTGTACACTGCCTTCAGTCCGAATGGAGCTGGGATAGGCTCTAGCATAGGCGCCGATCCCGTGGGTGCTTCGAGGCCCGAGTACCCACGGACAATGCCGAGCACTCATGTGGGATTGATGGCAAATTCATTCTCACCACCAAGCAAAAACCGCGCATGCTCAAGCCCCTTCTACACTACACTAAGGTTATCCTTATCCACACACACACAATAGTCGTTTAAGACCCTCTCCCCCCCTCCATCAGCCGTCGCAACGCGACCTAATACACGTGCGCGGAAAATGCGCACGTCATAGTCACCTCCAGTGTTGCTTTGTGTGCAAGTTCTTAAATTTAACTTGTCTGAACAATATCCAGAGTTATGGTATTTCAATTAACTTGTAGAAAATGGATTGATGGATGGATAAATCCAGTGTCCCTGCGATGAGGTGGAGACTTGTCCAGGGTGTACCCCGCCTTCCGCCCGAATACAGCTGAGATAGGCTGCAGCACCCCCCGCGACCCCAAAAGGGACAAATGGTATAAAATGGATGGATGGATGGAATCCAGTGAGCTGTGGGGCCCTATTGTACTGAATCACACCTGAGCCATCATAAATTAATCAAATCTTTAATAAACACGTGAAAGTACACAATGTGACAAAAAACATTTTAGAACAATCAATCTAGGGATCTAGATATCTGGTCAGGACACTCCTCACTCTTTTGCCTTCACCTTCATTGTCCATTCGTTTTTGGTAACTTTATATACGTTGAGACATTGAGACCGCGACATCCGTGGCGGACAATAACTGATACAGACTGCTTTTCCAGTCCAAAAGCATTCGCAGTTTTCCGTAGTCTTCCCTCCACGGACAGGTAATACAAAGCACACGCTACCTTTTTTATCACATCCACGGGAGCTCACATTCTCGTTGACTCTCCTTCGACAAATGGACAAAGTTTTTCGGTAAGTACAATCACAGCTGACCTGGACATTCGAAAGTTCTCTTGCCGTCTGAGGAGGGTTGTATCCGAAATAGCTGCAATCGCTTTCTCTTAAGGTATTCATGTGTGATTTCCACAAGCGTCTGTAGAGACGGAAGGAGAAACACGGTATGTCTGGATGACTCGCCTTCATATTTACAGTGGTTAGCTCCGATTTACGAAACCGCTTTATTATGAAGCTGGCTGTGGCGCATTCTTTCTGACGTCACTTCCTGTGTGGGACGCGTTCTTTCTGGCATCACTTCCTCTCCGAACTCAGTTTGGAAACGATCACTGAAGTCATACATAGCTAAGAGCCAGAGATTGAAGAAATACACGGCGCACTTACCCGTGTAAAACATTATCCAAGGAGGGGGACTTTAAATGATAGTTTAGTGTGGCTGAAACGGGGCTTAGGCCAAATATTTATTCGTATAGTTATTCGTTTAAGGGGTTATCCGGCTTAGTGTAGACATAGCCCATATCCGCTTGCACAACCTTCAAAATAACAGTCATATAGTACATAACAAAACAGAAATACATTTACTAAACCGTTTAAAGTTGTCCTTTACACTGTTAATCATTTTCAAACAATCACTTGATTTAGAATTTGGAAAAAAGCCATCAAAAAATATAAAGCACACAAAAATAGTCATACACATCAGCGTACTGTCTCTGTGACTGCACCAGAAAGTCACCCTATAGATGCAGTTGTCCAGTGCTTTGGAAAATCAACGAGCAGACAACAGGCACTGTTTGGGAAAAATTGTGTGAGTGTGTGTGTTCTGGCAATGCTTGGGCAAAGTTAATGGGGACATCGCTCTGTTTACACAGTCACCTTTAGGGAACATATACACCACCGTTCAAAAGTTTGGGGTCACATTGAAATGTCCTTATTTTTGAAGGAAAACCACTGTACTTTTCAATGAAGATAACTTTAAACTAGTCTTAACTTTAAAGAAATACACTGTATACATTACTAATGTGGTAAATGACTATTCTAGCTGCAAATGTCTGGTTTTTGGTGCAATATCTACATAAGTGTACAGAGGCCCATTTCCAGCAACTATCACTCCAGTGTTCTAATGGTACAATGTGTTTGCTCATGGGCTCAGAAGGCTAATTGATGATTACAAAACCCTTGTGCAATCATGTTCACACATCTGAAAACAGTTTAGCTCGTTACAGAAGCTACAAAACTGACTTTCCTTTGAGCAGATTGAGTTTCTGGAACATCACATTTGTGGGGTCAATTAAACGCTCAAAATGGCCAGAAAAAGAGAACTTTCATCTGAAACTCGTCTATTCTTGTTCTTAGAAATGAAGGCTAGTCCACAAAATTGTTTGGGTGACCCCAAACTTTTGAACGGTAGTGTATGTGTGTGTGTGTGTGTGTGTGTGTGTGTGTGTGTATATATATATATATATATATATATATATATATATATATATATATATATATATATATATATATATATATATATATATATATATATATATATATATATATATATATATATATATATATATATATATATCTCAGTGACGTGCAGTCAGGTGAGGCAGGGCCTCACGTGCCATCACCCGTTAACTGCTGCCAATCAAATGGTGAATAAGGTACTCTTTAGGGTTCATATGTTTGTAAATCTGACTGTGATGAAGTCAGTGCCTCACCAGCCATGAACCTCAAAGAAATACTTGAATTTCAGTGAATTCTAGCTATAAATATACTCCTCCCCCCTTATCCCGCACCCCGGCCCCACCCCGACCCCGCCCACCTCAAACCCCCCCACCCCCAATCTCCCGAATTCGGAGGTCTCAAGGTTGGCAAGTATGGCGTAGCAATGGATGCTACACAATCAGGTAAGGCAGAATTGTGATGCCTCCTCATAGACTAAATGTTTAAAAAGGTGTGGTTAAGAGACCTTTAAGGAAGTGAAGTGCTGGCAACCTTTCCTTCCAGGATAGTGTTCAAATGTACATTTGAACACTTAACTTTAACCCTTTGTTCATATACAAACACGTGTTTGTATATGAACAAAGGGTTAAAGTTAAAGTAAATCAGAATAAGTCACCCACAAATATTTTCTAAATACTTTATAAACAGCTTATTGTATATCTTGGTGAAAGAGTTGTATGTTATATGTGCAAAGTTGAAAGTTATGGTGTAATTTGTTTACAGTTTTCATCTTAAAGGGGGAGATGTAATGTAACGTACTGAATGCAAGCATAATGACCGTCTATTAGGTCCCTGCAGTGTTTCCATAGCATGCACAAGTGTTGTGTAGTGTCACAAGTGTGAGAGAACCACAATAAAAGATGGCGACAAGGTAAGCTCACGCAAGCCGTGTTACAGCGGACGTTATTTTACAATTTGTTTTTAAGAAACAAATTGTCACATTCTCATTTTGCGATGATACCCAAAATGCTGTACATTTTAAAAGAAAAAGTGATGCCTCTCCAAAAACACGTTTTAAATTGCCTGAAGCAGGGGTGTAGGAGCTGTGGGGGACAGGTATCTCCAAACCCCCCATTATTGGAGAAAGATGCGCATTAGTCTGACTCACACCCAAAAAAAACATACCGCGCAGGTATACGTGCTTTTATTTTGAAAGCGCAACTTGGCATCATGTGACTTCCTTCAACAGCTCTGAATGTGGGGACGGGACACCGGCAGAAGGTCTGTTCAGAACGTTGCTTGATAATAACTTCTTGCTGTTTTTTTCTATTCATATTTAGAAACCATATATTTTGAGTTAAGTCATCTTAATTTTGGCACGGTCCCTTGTCCCTTATTTAATTGCTAACTCCGCCAATGTTCCCAAGTAACGTCAACACAGTCCGGTAAAGTTAGAAAGAGATTGGCACGTTCGAAGTTATTGGATCAATAACTGATCATCGAAACGCCTTTACAGCGCAAATAATACATATTTCGAACCACTGGAATGCAGACTAAGAGCTAAAAGTTGCTAAGAGATGATTTTCAACACATCAATTTGTCACCGGAGCAGGAAATAATTGTTTACAATGAGTAACTCGCAGAGGTGGGACCAAGTCATTGCTTTGCAAGTCACAAGTAAGTCTCAAGTCTTTGCCCTCAAGTCTCGAGTCAAGTCCCGAGTCAAGACAGGCAAGTCCCGAGTCAAGTCCAAAGTCAAGACTGGAAAGTCTCAAGTCAAGTCCCAAGTCCTGCATTTTGAGTTTCGAGTCCTTTCAAGTCCTTTTAACCACAGACTAATATTTTTATACAGATTGTGTATGCTTTTAAAACGCTGTATTTATTTATTAAAACAAGTGCATGTGTAATTGCAGGAAAAAAAATAGTGCTGACATCGCAATTCATAATATCACTATTAACCAGTCATTTTAATAGTTTAAACATTTTTAAACATTCAACTCATTCCTTTACAGAATAAACACATTTGCAAAAACAAGTGCAACTGTACTTATTTGTACAAAAGTCTTAACATTGTATTTCCATGGCATATTGCATTGAACTAGTTCCACAGCAGTTTCTATCCTGTTCTTACCTTATCTCATTGATCTCATCTCATACTGTATGTGTGTTGATGTGTGCGTACACATGAAAAACATAACAAATACATGAACATAACAATGAACAGAGTTGTACTTTTTAAATGTCAGTGCCCTATGCAATATGTACACATATTCTTAATATAGTATACATTTAAACTGACCCTTATTTGACTATGTTTGTCTTTTTGTAGGTGGCTAAAATATGCGGTGCTGCTGACCGCCGTCTAACGTTACGTTACTGTGTGTGATACATTGACTAACGTAACGTCATGTATAGGTACCTCATGCAACCCTGCTTAAAAAAAAAATCACTTGACAAAAAGTATGAATAAGGTAGCGAACTGCAGTGGACGCAACAGATTGCCGTGTTTGCAATGACGTTATAACCATAGACATCTTATAAGTAGATGCAGCATTGGTTGGTGTGTGCGAGCAATTTGGCCGCCATCTTGAAGTGGGGATGAGGAGCCGGCGAGCAGCCTAAACTGACAGTTGACAGGTAGAACACAAAGATGCCGGGCTGGTGTTCAGCGTTTTCCTACTTAAATGAGCGGACTGTTGAAAATAGGAATCGGGGGATTACTTTTCACAAGTAAGATTTAACATTAACGTACTATTGGTTGTATTTTGTGAAAAGAATATTACCACAGAGTTGAGAAGGAGCAAAGATCTTCAATATTTGTATGTGAAAATCACAAAGAAATCTTCTGGGGGAGGATGACGCCCCTACAGGGGTTTGGTTTACAAACTTTCAGCCCCACCTGAAACAAAATTCACCAGCCGCCACTGATTATGATGCATTCTCATTTTAGGCAAAATATAAGACAATACTTTCTTAACAGTGTAATTGTAACCAGGAATAAGTCTTCAAGTAACAATATTCAAATACTAACATTGTTGAGTTAGACAGCATTTGGTTTTATTCTGAATCTAGTGAAACAGATTGGTGGTTTTAGCTGATATAAAGACTTTCAGGTGTTTATATATGTTTGTTTAATTATTTGGCAGACGCTTTTATCCAAAGCGACATAGATAAAAAAAATACATATATAACAATCACTGTAAACATTATCATTTAAGGGAAGAATGTAATACAAAATATCAATACAAAGTGTCAAAACAGAATAAAGTCTCTGCTGCTGCAGCAACAGAGATAGTCTGTAGGTCCCTAAAATATATAGATATCTAATGTATTCATACATTGTTTATGTAGCATGTATATATAACCTAATCATATTGTGTCTTCAATTTAAAAATAGCTGACCGTTTTTTTCCCCCTTCTCTGGGATTATATTCCCAGTTTTGATCTCGGACGTCTGGTCACTTATAGCGTATAAGAATATTATATTACTGTTAAGCAAACTATGAATAATAAAACACGCCAAAACATGTGTCCTTTATCATAGCTACGTATGAAAAAAAGGCGTGTGAAAATCAGTGGTATTGAGTGAGGTAAGATGAATTAAATGCGCTGACAGTTCATTGTTCCTGCCAAGATGACGGCCCCGCGTCTCGTCTGCGCCAGTAGGCAGTAGCGCTCGATGCTGCGTACCCTTAGAAGATGTCTATGGTTATAACGTTAGCAGTGAGTTTGCAGCCTCACTGATTTAACTACACAGCAAATAAAAGTCATGTTACTTAGCCAATAAACGTTAGATTACATTCAAAACTTACCCTTCTTTGTGCAACTTCAAATGTCGAACGAAGTTGGAAGTTGTTGCGTCTCCGTCTGTAATATTCGAACTGCGTGATTTGAATACGGCAATTCGTTTTTTGTTGACCAAGTCGTAGTTTTAATACCCATATGAAACCAACTTTGGCATAATTGTTTCTCACTGCCGCGTTGTTTGACAACTCTTGTTCGGTGGTTGTCCTGCAATTTGATTGGATGAAGGCTATGTGATGAAAACAACGTAGATCTAATTTGATTGGCTATTGTACTGAGAGCACACACGCTGACAGGAACAACACGCTGATAGACACAGACGTAGAAAATGAAAGATACGGAGCGCTCCCAAATAACTTTTTAAGCTTTGGGTTTTGGGGAAAGTAGCAAGTCATGTCAAGTCAAAAGGCTCAAGTCCAAGTGAAGTCACAAGTCATTGATGTTAAAGTCTAAGTCGAGTTGCAAGTCTCTTTACATTTTGTCAAGTCGAGTCTAAAGTCATCAAATTCATGACTCGAGTCTGACTCGAGTCCACACCTCTGGTAACTCGCGCAGGAACCGTCTACAAAGTGCAACCTCTTACAACATAAGCGTTTCATAAATTATAACTTTATTATTACGGCCTCATTATACAAACAGATATAAAAGGTATCATTTGAAGGAATACTACATGTACTACATGTACTTATGATTTTTTTTTAAAGGGAAACTGCACCTCTTTTTTTTTTTTTAGACTTTTGCCTATCGTTCACAATCCTTATGAGGGACAAGAAGACAAAGGTTGTTTTTTTCCCCGCTTTTTAACACATAAAAATCGGCTCGTTGTTGTTGGTTAGCAATGCAGCTAATGGGAGCAATCAATTATACCACTAAATCACCTTAAAATGCATTAAAAAAACATCAACGATACGCCATTTACGTTCCGTAACAAGTACCGTATTTTCCGCACCATAAGGCGCCCCGTGTTATTAGCCGCACGTTTAATGAACGGCATATTTCAAAACTTTGTTTACCTGTTAGCCGCCCCGTGCTATTAGCCGCACCTACGCTACGCTAAAGGGAATGTCAACAAAACAGTCAGATAGGTCAGTCAAACTTTAATAATATATTACAAACCAGCGTTCTAACAACTCTGTTCACTCCCAAAATGTAATGTACAAATGTGCAATCACAAAAATAGTAACACTCAAAATAGTGCAGAGCAATAGCAACATCAATAACTCAACGTTGCTCATACGTTAGTGTCACACAACACACAAAATAAACATTTAAAGCTCACTTTCTGAAGTTATTACTCATCTACAAATCCCTCGAATTATTCTTCTTCGGTGTGCTTCACTTGTTTTTTGACACCATCTGTGATGTGGACGCGCATGCAGTCGTAGATCAACAGGAACGGCGCTGCGTGAAAAAAGTCACCCGGTGTCTTCGCGTAAACGTCTATCAACCACTCGCTCATCTTTTCTTCATCCATCCGATCCCTTCGAGTTAGCTTTTATGATGACGCCGGCTGGAAAGTTCTCTTTTGGCAAGGTCTTCCTTTTGAATATCACCGTGGGTGGAAGTTTCTGGCCGTTAGCATGGCAAGCTAGAACCACAGTAGGACGACTTCTCATTCCCTGTGGTGCGAATATTCACCGTACGTGTTCCCGTTGTATCCACAGTGCGGTTCACATGAATATCAAAAGCCAGTGGAACCTTGTACGCGTGTCTCTTAGTAGGAGACATTTTGTTGTCTTTACAGAAAAACAAATGAAATTAAATATCCGCGAGCTTCTTCTTCTCCGGGGGCGGGGGCTCACCTTGGCGGTTGCTTACAGTAGAAGAAGAAGCGCTTCCTCTTCTATGGGGGCGGTTGCTTACCGTAGAAGAAGAAGCGCTTCCTCTTTTACGGGGAAAAAAGATGGCGACTGTTTACCGTAGTTGCGAGACCTAAACTTATGAAAATAAATATGAATATTAATCCATATATAAGGCGCACCGGGTTATTAGCCGCACTGTCTGCTTTTGACAAAAATTGTGGTTTTTAGGTGCGGCTTATGGTGCGGAAAATACGGTATAATAACCAAACTGTTATTGTTATTGTAAGAGCGAACACTGAGGAACTGTTTTTCTAGCGTACTAACTCATCGTCGTGCTACGGTATTAACTGTAAAAGCTAACTACGGTGAGAGATAAACTAGCGTCTTCGTCAGTACAAAACGCGTTTGAGTTTGTAATGCACAACACAATGCGATAAGACACCAATATGTTCCTACTAAAAAACATAAACAAACATATTGCAGTATCTGTTTTGTTTGTACACAGCTAGCCATACAGCGTATGCTGTCTTTATTCCTCGCATGGCGTGTGGCGTGCAACATGATCAATATAAAGTGTGACTCACTCGGTGGACAGTTGTCTGTTTGGTCCAGCTGGCCAGGGATGTTTTTTTCCGGTTAATTATGGGTAAGCACGCCATTTACACTACCGTTCAAAAGTTTGGGGTCACCCAAACAATTTTGTGGACTAGCCTTCATTTCTAAGAACAAGAATAGACTGTCGAGTTTCAGATGAAAGTTCTCTTTTTCTGGCCATTTTGAGCGTTTAATTGACCCCACAAATGTGATGCTCCAGAAACTCAATCTGCTCAAAGGAAGGTCAGTTTTGTAGCTTCTGTAACGAGCTAAACTGTTTTCAGATGTGTGAACATGATTGCACAAGGGTTTTCTAATCATCAATTAGCTTTCTGAGCCAATGAGCAAACACATTGTACCATTAAAACACTGGAGTGATAGTTGCTGGAAATGAGCCTCTATATACCTATGTAGATATTGCACCAAAAACCAGACATTTGCAGCTAGAATAGTCATTTACCACATTAGCAAAGTATAGAGTGTATTTCTTTAAAGTTAAGACTAGTTTAAAGTTATCTTCATTGAAAAGTACAGTGCCTTTCCTTCAAAAATAAGGACATTTCAATGTGACCCCAAACTTTTGAACGGTAGTGTATGTCTAAATAGCTTGGCTTCAAGTTCCAAATTTTGCAGCTTCGATTCACTCTCCCCTCACACTCTCGGCTTCCATCTGGTCCAAAGTCTCACTCTTCCTTCATACAGGCTTTTAAAATCAGTAGTTATTCCTCCTGAAATTCAGATTAAAGTAGATAAGGTTGTGAATCCTCATTTGTCCAAAAATAGTCGTCTTTGTTGTTTCTTACAGAATCTGCCATGATTAGAACACTGGCAAGCGTTTTGTATCTTAACACAATACATTTGACTTAGCTCTCTTTGTTCAGTGCAGTTTCAATTGTTGCTTATTGTAAAAGGTAACACAGGCTACACTATATTCTGCTCTCCCTGAATGTTGCAATTTAGTTTGCCAAATATGTAAACAGTCCTATACATTAGGATTTTAAATAATTACTTTAGGTGTTTTGTTGATATTTTTCACAATTAAGTCACTTTAAAACTAACCACTCTAAAGAAAGTACGCTATATATACACATGAAGTGCACATACATGTAGGAATCACGTTTGATTAATAATATAATTTGTAATAAACTGAAAAAAGCAATACAATTATGCTGGATGAAGGTTGAGCTCTAATGCAGCTAGCTTAATGCTAACGTACAATGGACTAGCCCATAGACAAGCTAACTCGACTTAGCATGGCCAATCGCAGGGCACAGATAGACAATCATTCGCACTAACATTCATATCTATGGACATTTTATAGTCACTGATGAAGCTAACATACATATTTTTGTAATGTGGGAGTAAACTGGAGTGCCCGGAGAAAACCGACGCGCACGGGGACAAAAAAGAACTAGACACTACCTAAGACTTATAGTATTTTCACTAGACACCATCTATGTCATGTCATTTTTGAGAAGACATGTCATATAGTCTTAAATTTGTTGAAAATTGGAATTTTTAAATAATCCTCAAAAATCTGTAAAATAATTTTCCTCAAAATAAGATTTGTAATATATTCAACTAGGGCTGGGCGATATGGCCTTTTTGTAATATCTCAATATTTTTAGGCCATATCGCGATACACGATATATATCTCGATATTTTGCCTTAGCCTTGAATTAACACTTGATACATATAATCACAGCAGTATGATGATTCTATGTGTCTACATTAAAACATTCTTGTTCATACTGCATTAATATATGCTCATTTTAAACTTTCAGGCAGAGAAGGAAATCACAACTAAGTCAATTTACCAAAACTATATTTATTAAACTGTTATCAAGCAGTGGCACAATCATTCATGTCATTTCCAAAACAGAAAGTGCAAGATTGTCAGAGACATTTTAAAACAAGCTATTAGTGCACTTTTGTCACTAAGATGACTTATCAAAACAACACTAAATTAAAGTGCACTTTTTGTACAGAACGCCACTACAATAGTTTAAAAACATGATGTCACACAAGATATTTCAATAAGTGTCAAATAAAAATGAGCTGCATAATAGGAAATCAAATAGTGTTCGTCCTTCGCTATGTGGTAGGTTACTGCAGACTTTTTGATTGATTGAAATTTTTATTAGTAGATTGCACATTTCAGTACATATTCCGTACAATTGACCACTAAATGGTAACACCCGAATAAGTTTTTCAACTTGTTGTCGGGGGTCCACGTAATTACATGTATGCCACGACCAATGTTCCCTCTAATTTTTCACATGTGTGAGCAAACGCAAAAACTACCTGAGCATTCAGTGGAGCCCATGTGAGCAACATCAGACATGCACACTGTGGCTACACCAGCAGCACACCTGTCCCAAACCTGACTAAATAAGTTCAATCTCCATCCATCCATCCATTTTCTACCGCTTGTCCCTTTCGGGGTCGCGAGGGGTGCTGGAGCCTATCTCAGCTGCATTCGGGCGGAAGGCGGGGTACACCCTGGACAAGTCACCACCTCATCGCAGGGCCAACACAGATAGACAGACAACATTCTCTTATTATTATAATCAAATGACAGCAGTCATTTCCATGAGATTATTTTCTAATATCAGTGTTTAGGCCAACTTACAATGACAATAACAAAAAATATTGTTTTTCATGAACTGTGTACTTGTATTGTTTGTCAGGGTGGAGGTCCTGCTTTGGAAATAGTTTGTACCCCTTTCAGACATTGCATTTAGTTCCCATTAAAACATTCACATGTTGCACAATGAGATGTAAGCAGGGGATCAACTTCCTGTTTGTAAAAAATATATTTGTATTAGTATTTATTTAATATACTAACAGCATTTCATGATTAATATTTATAAATTAAGATTCCTAATAAATGACACTAGAATAAGCACACATTTGATTGGTAAGTCATAGTGTAACGACCTGGAATGACACTTTATGTGTGGTGTTGGAGTTGTCCGACTTTTTGTGTGGCTGTAAACGCATCACTGGCTAAGTGCCATATGTGCATGTGTTGGCGCAAGTGAGAAAGAGCGAGCGGCTGCTGTTGATATAACAAAGTTGCCTTTGGTCTGGTTTGTACTGCAGAAAATGACCAGTTTTGCGAGATATAATTTTTTTTACTAATGTTTTGGTGATTTGTTTATGGCCGACAATAAAGAGTTTTGCTCAGTAAAGTGATCGATGGAATTTATGTCCTCAAAGCGTCTCAACAGACGTTACAATATTTGAACAATGATGACGAAAACTGTTTTCTCTGTCGTGTCCGTGTCGTGGCGAAAATTGTTATGCGTTTATTTTTTTATTTGATTTTGTGCGTAACATAGATTTTCCGTGCGCAGAGGATGCTTGAGCAGTGCGCAATTGCACAGGCGTGCACCATAGAGGGAACGTTGTCCACGACATTATCTCCTTTTGTTGACTCTTTTTTTCATACGGTGTTGATCTGGAAATGTTTGCCTCGGCATTTTGATGGTGTGGCACCGAACAGAGATGTTGACATGCGCAGTAAGCACTCTTCATTCCCTAGCGGGTGACTTTTCAAATGATGCTACATATTAGCAGTAATGCTACTTTTTGTAGCAACGCTTCTGCCCCACACTTGACAAATTACGGTTGTCTGTTCGACATATTCCCACTTGATGCCAAACCACCGCCACTGCTGTTTTTCTTGGGAATTAATTCTTCCTTCATTTGTTACCAGATTCGCACCTTCTTTCTCTCGTACTACCACTCGCACCACAGCTAACTTTAGCCATGCTGCTACCGCTCTGCTGCGCGAGGGCGTATACGTATGTGACGTATGACGTGACAGTATGTGACGTGTGTAAGAATGTGCGCTTGCTGTCTGTGAGAAGGAGAGACAAGACAGAGTGGGAAGAGCCTGTAGTGTAATGCCCGCAGCTAAAAGCAACTGCGTGAGAACGTATACTCGAATATCACGATATAGTCATTTTCTGTATCACACAGAGACAAACCCGCGATATATCGCGTATATCGATATATCACCCAGCCCTATATTCAACTAGACATTATAAGTCATGTGATTTTTGAAAAGTATATACTGTACATGTATATATATATTGTATATATTTTAATTTTCCTAAGGGAGCTCTCCTGAAGGAATCAATAAAGTACTATCTATCTATATAGGAGGCATAAGTAGTATATAAAAATGAGCAGGTAAAGTATATAAAAATGAGCAGGTAAATGTAGCAGCAAAGTGCGTCAAATACGGCCAGAAAATTACACAAAATAAAAGCATGTTTTATTGTATGTTTATGAGCTGGATATATATATATATATATATATATATATATATATATATATATATATATATATATATATATATATATATATATATATATATATATATATATATATATATATATATATATATATATATATATATATACTGTATGTATTTATGTATATATATATATATATACTGTATGTATTTATGTGTAGAAATATATATGTGTGTATTAGTGTTGTCCCAATACCAAAATTTTGGTACCGGTACCAAAGTGTATTTCGGTACTTTTCGATGCCACAAAAAATGTCATTATTGATTTTATTTTAAAAGAAAATCTTATGCTACAATAAACATACATTTGGTTCTGCATTTAAATAACAGTTTTGCACCATTGAAATAAAAATAAAAGGCACTAAACATACTGGGCTTTTCTAATTGCACTCAAATAAATAAATATTTGCTCTTAATGTTAGGTCCCTTCTCTCTATTCCCACAAGGCATGTGGTTCTGGCTGTTCAGTCTCTACTGACTCAGGCCTTAAGCCTTCATCAGATATTTCGCCAAAAAAATCTAAACTGTCTAGGTGTTCCTCACTCAATCTAGAACGCTTTGGACTGCAGATATTTCCAGATGTGCTCAAGACACGTTCAGACGCACAGCTTGATGCTGGAATGCACAGATATCGTCTTGCAAACTGAGCCAGGATAGGTAGGTCTGCCTTATGTTGACTCCACCAGGTCAGGGGGTCCTCTGAAGCACTGATGTCTCTTAACTGCATATAGTCTGTCATTTCACAGTTTAGTTTATCTCTGGGTATTGCCAGATAAACTCTTGTCTTGTTGTGTGACTGTCAGCCCCCTTATTTTCTGAGGTGATATCGCAGAGCAAGCTTTTTAGATCACTTCTTTTTTTCTTTGCTGCAGGACCTGTTGTTGGTCTTCTGATCCTTCTTGTTGCTCTTGTCTCTTCTCCCCAAGAAGTTGAACTGTGTGAGCTAGCAGTTCGCTCTTAACTTTTTCTTCCGTATTAACAAACATACTCTTAAATCTTGGGTCAAGGAAAGTGGAAATAATGAATGCCATCTTCAGATCATAGTCATCATATCTCTGTTCAAAGTTTTCTCTGCATCTTTGCTTCATTTCCAGTGCCAGTGGACGGTCACCTTCCCTATCTTCAAGGCAAGCTTCTATTTTCCACAGCAGTGGCAGCACAGACCGCTTTCTGCTGCTCATAAAAGCGGTTCACCGTATCATAGGTGGGCTCGTCATGGACTAGCTTATGTTGAGGCAGCTTTACAGATTTGTGTTTGTTTTTCAGCTGTCGTGACATCTTGAGAAAGCAGAAACGGTCTTGCGTATGCGGGACAGACAGCCTTCCACACGATTAGTCTTTATGGCTTTTTTTTTTATGCAAGTTGTGGCCAAAACAAGGAATCCAGAGGAGGTCTGCAAATGCTTTGTGGTTGTTCTTTGCATTATCTGATGTGATACCAGACATATTGGCCATATCGAGGCCCCAGGAATCTATGAGTAGATCTTCCAGGGCCTCCTTCAGAGTTTCAGCTGTTTGGTCAGACTGCAGTGCAGAGCATCCTATGCACTAGGAATGCATTTCCCAGGATTTTGTGATGAACTGGAGTGTTACAGCCATATATGTGCTTTCTGACCGGCTTGTCCAAAGGTCCGTAGTGCAGGAGAAGAATGGATTTTCTGTCAGCTGTGCACTAATTATAGACCTTGTTTCATCATATATCTTAGGAATTTCATTATACATGAAGAATTGCTTTGAGGGGAGATCATACCGTTGGTCCAGTTGCTGTAAAAGGTTTTGAAATCCAAGTTTTTCAACTATGAATAATGGCACTAGATCCACACTGATGAATTCAGCAACTGCCCTGCTGAGCCTTTTAGCATCTTTGGAATCTGTTGGGTATTTAGCGTGCAGCTCAAAAACAGCTTGTATTGTTGGTTGCTTGTAAGTGGGGACACTGGGTGAAGTCCCTCTCCCTGGACAATCACCAAAAACACCAGACTTCTGTAGGTGTAAAATAAAGTTATAGTGATACCTTTTGTCATACGAGCAGCAGCCCTAATTATTTTGAAGGTACATAACCCCCAAATATTTCGATGTGACTCATTACATATAGCCTGCCATAATCTAGGTTTAGGTTGGAATAAAATATAAAGCTTTATTGACTCTGTATTAAATATTGTTAAACTACACAGATAAGCCATGCAGCAGGTAAAACACACATTGTTAAAGATAAAACACAAATATTAGGAATTTGTTACCAAATTCAGTTAATTCTGTTGTAATGCAGTAGTTTTTCCAATAGATGGCACTGTTGTACTGTTTATCATTTTCATTCCACTTTGTATGCACTTGCTCTCTGTGTGTTTGCCAGTTAATAAAAACTCTGCCGAAGAACAGGTTATGGGCCCAGATCGTCGCTAAAATGTTGTTGTGCACGGACTTTGTGTGAAGATAAACGGTATTGTGGGAAATCACAATGGAGGATAAGATGTTTATTGACAGACTGAGCGGACCAGAGAATTGGGCAACATGGAAGTTTCAGATGGAACACTTGCTAAAGGCTAAAGGACTATGGGGCATGCTAACGGAGACCCTAGCCGCAGATGCTAACGCAGCAGCACAGGTGGAATTCACAAGACGGAGAGAGAAAGCGTTCTCTATGTTAGTGCTAAATGTAAGTACACCCCAGTTGTACCTGATAACAAACTGTCAAACTCCCAAAGAGGCGTGGACCACGCTGAAAGCCCATTTTGAGAGGGATACTTTGGCTAATAAACTGTTTCTGAAGAAAATATATTTCAGATGTGAAATGAAAGAAGGAGAGGCTTTAACTGATCATTCAAAACAAATGAAGGAGCTAACTGATCAGCTATCGGCAATTGGATCTGTAATTGAGGAGGAAGACCAAATTGTAACACTGTTGGGTAGCTTGCCACCAAGTTATGCTACAATTGTCACTGCACTAGAAACAAAGATTGACAGCCTGACACTGAAGTTTGTTCAGCAAGCATTAATAAATGAAGAGCAAAAGCGAGTGAATGCTAATGATTCCAGTGGTGCTACGTCAGGTGGTGCATCCGCCATGTCATCACAATTTCGGGGAAATGTGCAGGATAGCTCCAAGACAGTGGGAGCAGCAGACAAAAGCAAATGGAGATGTTACAAATGTGGTAGAGAAGGCCATATCAAGCGCGAATGTCCAACCTTGAAAAACAAACCAAAAAAGAAAATTTACAAGGCCAAGCACATGATGTGTGAGGATGAAGAAGATTCCTCTGAAAGTGCCTTTGTGATCAGGGATGCAAACAGTGACAGACCACAACAGGCTGAGTGGTTCATTGATTCTGGAGCATCAAAACACATGACGTGTGATAAAGACATTATTAAAGAATACCAGCAGTTCACAAAATCACAGTCTGTGAAACTGGGTGACGGCAGGGTGGTTGACGCCCTAGGAATTGGAAATGTCAACCTGAAAATGACTTTTAAATTAAGTGATGTAAAAAATGTCACAATGTATGATGTGCTGTATGTTCCAAAGCTGTCTGGGAATTTATTCTCAGTGGGAGCTGCTACCAAGAAAGGGAATACAGTGCAGTTCAGAAAGTCTCGTTGCTACATACATGGAAAAAGTGGAACACTTCAAGGAATGGGAACACAAAGAGCTGATGGACTATATCAGCTGGATATTAAAGGAAGTGAAACTGTATGTCACAGTGCTTCTGTAGCGGCCAGCCTGTGGCACCAGCGCCTTGGTCACACTACCAAGCTTAAAGAACTCAAAGATCTGGTGGACGGAGTGAACTTTTCTGCAGAAAAAGAGATTCCCTTCTGTGAAGGATGTGTGGAAGGCAAGTTGGCTAAGAAGCCATTCAAGTCGATTGGAGGAATTTGTTCCAAACGCAAGATGCAGCTGATTCACAGTGATGTCTGTGGTCCCATGCAGACTGAATCTATAGGTGGAGCAAAATATTTTGTGACTTTCATTGATGATTACACAAGATGCTGCAAGGTATACTTCTTGAAACAGAAAAATGAGGTGTTAAGCAAATTCAAGTAATTTGAGAGAACATTCTCAAATGAGTCTGGTCTAAGCGTCACATGGCTGAGGACAGATAATGGTGGTGAGTACACATCAAAGGAGTTTCAAGAATATTTGAAGTCTCAAGGCATCCACCATGAAATGACTGAACCTCACTCACCACAACAAAATGGTGTTGCAGAAAGAAAAAACAGGACATTAGTTGAAGCAGCTAGAAGCATGCTGTCACATGCAAAGTTGCCAAAAATGTTCTGGGCAGAGGCGGTAGCCACCGCAGCTTACATACAGAACAGGCTGCCCACAGCGGTTCTGAAGGAAGAGACACCCTATGAGAAATGGTGTGGAAAGAAACCTGACATGAGTCACATGAAGGTGTTTGGCTGTATTGCTTATGCACATATCCCAGATGAAGAAAGAAGGAAACTGGACAAAAATGCTGTAAAGCTTCGTTTTGTGGGATATGCAAACAATGCCAAGGGATATCGCCTGTATGATGAAGAGAAGAGGAGGATTCTAATCCGTCGTGATGTCATCTTCGATGAATCAAACTTCAGCTGGAAGCAGGAAATTAAAGTATTCTGTTCAGAGAATGAGATAACCATACAAACAGATGAGAATGAAACACAACATGATAAAGTCACAGTTGACAGCACTGTCAGAACAAATGGAAGAATCAGAAAGGCTCCAAGGATGGGATGGGCTCTCGGGGAGGGTGGGGCCGTACTCTGGCTCCCGCACACACTGGGAGTCAAATGTATTGTACATGCAAATTCACATATACTCACACACATACATACAGACATACATAGGTACCTACGCTCCCACATACATATACAAATAAATACAGTACATATTTACACACTCAAAGTTCGTACATCCACACGCACATTCATTATACAAACATACTGTATACACATACTGTACATATACATTCACTGTAAAAACATACATATACACATACTGTACATATACACTCACTGTACAAACACACACGTACACATACTACACATATACATTCACTGTACAAACACACACATACATATACTGTACATATACATTCACTGTACAAACACACATATACACATTCTGTACATATACATTCACTGTTCAAACACACATACTGTATACACATACTGTACATATACATTCACTGTAAAAACATACATATACACATACTGTACATATACACTCACTGTACAAACACACACGTACACATACTACACATATACATTCACTGTACAAACACACACATATACTGTACATATACATTCACTGTACAAACACATATACACATTCTGTACATATACATTCACTGTTCAAACACACATACTGTATACACATACTGTACATATACATTCGCTGTACACACATATACACATACTGTACATATACATTCACTGTACAAGCACACATATACACATACTGTACATATACAAGTACATATGCACACATACACTCATGCACATAATCACGTTTCATCAAACATATATTAACGTTGTTGTCCTAGGGTAAACTGGGTATAACACATGGCACACTGACAAAGCTTATCCTATTGTTACTATAACAATCTACAAGGTTAATGTAGGTTGCTTCTCTTTCTTCCCCTCCATTTTTCTGCATTCTTTCGTATCTCAAGTTATCATTACGTATATGTATTGTTGCATTTGAACAATTGTATTGTCGATAATAAAGGTAAAGTATTGGTATTGTTTATTATCAATAGCACTATTTCTATTGGTATTCATATTGCTCCATTTTTAGTGTAATAATGCTTATTGTCATTTCTGTATTTTTATTTTTATTTTCGCTAACTGCTTATTTGCTATTACTTTTACCATCATATTTGTACATGTCGTATTTGCTGATGTTGCTCTGTTGTTGTTGTTGTGTTTGCTGTTGTTGTTTTTGTCTCTCTGTCTAATCCCCCTCTTGTCCCCACAATTCCCCCCTCTGTCTTCCTTTTTCTCTCTTTCTATCCCCTCCTGCTCCGGCCCGGCTGCACCAAATGATAATATAAATACATTTAATAAAGTCAAAATACAAGTAAGGCAACAAGAGAAGTATCCTACACTTTTCTTTTGTAAAGTAAATCTGAACAGCCGATATGGGCATCTACATTTGCTATATGATTTGCCCGAGAAGCTGGGCAGGACATTATTAAAAAAAAGAAAAAAAAAAAGAAAGGCTCCAAGGAGATTTGGATATGATGAGTTTGTTGATATAGTGACTGTTGATCATCATGCCAATATGTGTCATGTGACAGAGCCAATCACACTAAAAGAAGCATTGGTGAGTCCTAATGCAAAAGAATGGCAGGAGGCGGCTGACTTGGAATATGAGTCACTGCTTGAAAATGAGACGTGGGACTTGGTGAATTTACCAAGAGAAAGAAAGGCAGTAGGATCGAGATGGGTGTTTAGAGTCAAGCATCATAGTGATGGAAGAGTGGAGAGATACAAGTGCAGGCTCGTTGCCAAGGGCTACTCACAGTTGTATGGTGCTGACTATGATGAAACATTTTCACCTGTGGTACGTTTCAGCTCTATTCGTACATTATTTTCCTTTGCCATTCAAAACAATTTACATGTACACCAGATGGATGTTGTAACTGCATTCCTTAATGGGCACCTGGAAGAAGAAATCTACATGGAGCAGCCAGAGGGCTACATCAAACCAGGGCAGGAACACCTGGTATGCAAACTAAAAAAATCAATCTATGGACTGAAGCAGTCTCCTCGTTGCTGGAGCAAGGCTTTCACAGAGTTCATGATGGAAATCGGATTCAAGCAAAGCACATCAGACCCCTGTGTGTTCGTGAGATCAAGAAAAGAGCTTGAGATACTCGCAGTTTACGTCGATGATTTGATTGTGATAACAAAGTCAACTGAGAGCATGAACGAGCTCAAAGTGGCTCTCAAGGAGCGCTACAAGATGAAAGACATGGGAGAGCTGTCCTATATTCTGGGAATCTCTGTGATCCAAGATAAAGAGAAGAATCGTGTAATACTTCATCAGAAGCATTACATTGAAGTAATACTTCATAAACATGGAATGGATAATGCAAATCCTGTGGCAACTCCTGCTGATGCCAATGTCAAATTGAGAAAGAGCGATGGTGTCACTAAGCAAGTGGACCAGCATACCTATCAGTCAATGGTGGGAAGTCTACTGTATGCGGCAATGGCCACACGACCAGACATAGCTCAAGCAGTGAGTGCTGTGTCAAAGTTCAATGCAAATCCAGACGCTGCACATCTGACCGCTGTGAAGAAGATACTTCGATACTTGAAAGGGACAGTGAACTTTGCTCTCAAGTATGAGCAGTCAGACTCTGGAGCTTTGATTGGATTCTCAGATGCTGACTGGGCTGGAGATCAGGATGACCGACGCTCAACAACAGGCAACGTTTTTCTACTGAGTGGAGGAGCAGTGAGCTGGCTCAGCAAGAAACAAGCAACAGTTGCACTTTCAACAGCAGAAGCGGAGTACATCGCACTCAGTCAAGCCGCTCAAGAAGGAATCTGGCTAAAAAGATTACTGAGTGATCTTGGAGTGAAAACTATGTCCACAGTTATCCTGGAAGACAACCAAGGAGCCATCGCAATCGCGAAGAATCCTGTGAACCACTCCAGGACCAAACACATAGACATTCGCTATCACTACATCCGTGAATGTGTGCAGAATGGACAAATAGAACTGCAATATTGTCCAACAAATGACATGTAAGCGGATATATTTACCAAACCACTGCCTAGACAGAAGTTTGAATATCTCAGAGGTGAGATTGGACTTTTCCCTATTTAGATAAAGTAGTTAGTTGTGCTTGACAGGTGTACGCCGAACGCTGCCTGATCAAAGCAAGTTAAAAAAGAAAAAATGTGTGAAAGAGTTTCAGTAAAATTATTGTAAACAAACTAAAAGAGTTCCTGTGAAAACAATGTAAAAAACAAAAATATTTTGTTGTTGTTGTTTGACATATTATTGTAAAGGAGAGCATGGCTCTATAATATTATTTAAAGGGACTTTGTCATTGAAAAAAAACTAAGTGGGAGTATTGTAATGCAGTAGTTTTTCCAATAGATGGCACTGTTGTACTGTTTATCATTTTCATTCCACTTTGTATGCACTTGCTCTCTGTGTGTTTGCCAGTTAATTAAAAACTCTGCCGAAGAACAAATTCCCTAGCAATACTTTACTGTACCGCTAATATGCTAATAATTACAGCCAACATATATATTTAGGTACTTCCAGGGAGCTAGTTAACTACATTCTTACCTGTCGGTCTTTCAACTCCTTATGCAAGTCTGGATGCCTGTCCTTTTAAATGTTTAGCTAAAATGTATTGCCGCTTTTGGCGATGCATGTATTGAAGCACCGCTTGCAGAGCGGCGCCTCTGTGTTTATAGCTTCACTTTTGTTTTGTTTTGAAACCAAAATACATCCATATTGCTCTTTGTGCACCCTCTTTGTCAATTAGTACAACTGCTGCTTCTGCCATTCTTTCTCTTCTATTTCCACACACTGTTTCCGCCTGTATGAGCTGGGTGTGTTGACGCGGCTCCTATTACCAGCAGCGTCACCGCTGCGCGCAGCTTGTACATTTCCTTCTTTTTTTTTAATTAACCAGTACTTTTTAAACGCAGTATAGTACCGTTTGAACTTCATTAGTACCTCAGTACTTTGTTGGTACCGGTATACCGAACAACCCTAGTATGTGTGTATATATATTAGGGCTGCAACTAATGATTAATTTGATAATCGATTAATCTGTCGATTATTACTTCGATTAATCGATTAATAATCGAATAAAAGAGACAAACTACATTTCTATTCTTTCCAGTATTTTATTGGAGAAAAAACAGCATACTGGCACCATACTTATTTTGATTATTGTTTATCAGCTGTTTGTACATGTTGCAGTTCATAAATAAAGGTTTATAAAAAAAAATAAAAACAATTGCCTCTGCGCATGCGCATAGCATAGATCCAACAAATCAATGACTAAATTAATCGCCAACTATTTTTATAATCGATTTATTCGATTAGTTGTTGCAGCCCTAATATATATATATATATATATATATATATATTTATATGTATGTATATATGTATGTATGTATATATGTATGTATGTATATATGTATGTATGTATATATATATATGTATATATATATATATACATACACACACACATAAATATATGGATGTATATTTATATGTATACATCAATCAATCAATCAATGTTTATTTATATAGCCCTAAATCACAAGTGTCTCAAAGGGCTGTACAAGCCACAACGACATCCTCGGTACAGAGCCCACATACATATATATATATATATATATATATATATATATATATATATATATATATATATATATATATATATATATATATATATATATATATATATATATATATATAATAATAATAATGGATTAGATTTTATATCGCACTTTTCTATTATCAGATACTCAAAGCGCTCACAGAGAAGTGAAAACCCATCATTCATTCACACCTGGTGGTGGTAAGCTACATTTGTAGCCACAGCTGCCCTGGGGTAGACTGACGGAAGCAAGGCTGCCAGTTTGCGCCTATGGCCCCTCCAACCACCACCTATCATTCACTCATCATTCATTCACCAGTGTGAGCGGCACCGGGGGCAAGGGTGAAGTGTCCTGCCCAAGGACACAACGGCAGCAATTTGGATGTCAAGAGGCGGGGAGCGAACCTGCAACCCTCAGGTTTCTGGCATGGCCGCTCTACCCACTACACCATACCGCCCCTATATATGTATGTGTATATATATGTATACATATATATGTATGTGTATATATATGTATACATATATATGTATGTATATTTATGTATACATATATATGTATGTATATTTATACATACATATATCGATATATCGATACACGCGATATATTGCGGGTTTGCGCTTTCCGGAACGGACTCGCAAAACGGACCCGTATCGGCGTCCACTTGCTCTCAGGAACGTATACACCACGGAGGCGGGTCACGGACCCGCCGTGGCGGCGAGCTGGATCGTGTGTGCGCCGCGGAGTCCGTTGCTGGTCCGCGGACCAGCAACGGACTCCATAAATATCCATAACCCAACTTTGGGAAGTTAACATTGTTTTCTTATTATATTTGTACTAGCATTCTAAGTTTGTATTCGTGTAGGCCAGGGGTGTCCAAAGTGCGGCCCGGGGGCCATTTGCGGCCTGCAGGTCATTTTTTAACTGCCCCACGGCACATTTTAAAAAAATACGATTGAAATAAATAAAAAACATTAAAAGTGGTATTTAAAGAGCAAACAGGTGAAATGTAACAAGAAAATGTAGCAATGTTTACTCTAATCACACAAAGCTGCCATGTAGGCTGTTTCTTTCTTTAAAAAATAATAATGAATCAAAATCAATGTCATTATGAATTATTGACCTATTCAAGGCTCAATAAAGAAAGTCGACAAACATCAGTTGAAGCGTTACGTTAATCTGACCAAGAGAATACGTTTGGGAGCAGCTACAAGTATGATGGTTGCTACGATTTTTAAGGCTGCCCCCACTATTGACTTTGAACGTATGTTATATTACTTTGAATTATATACTTACTGAAAAGCAAGGTCTTTGTTGCCATCCTGCTAAAGGCCTTTTTGTTGTTGACGCCCTTCCAATTGATCTGATGTGAAACGTCATCTGTGAACATCCTGCCCAGGATGTTCCAGGTCACCCGCTTCACATCCTGGCCTCCAATGGTGGCCAAAGAAGAAATCTAAAAGGCAAAGACATCTCTTTAAACAAACAGGTAAACATTTTTAAGCTTAAGTTGCATTTAAAATGTTTTTGTTCCTGTTGAAAGCGTCCAGAAATGTAAAAAAACAGAACCTGTTCTCTTGGCTCATGGACCTATGCTACCTTTACACACGATGTCAAACCAGGCCGATTGTGGCTCACTGACATAATCTTACCACTGGGAAAAGGCGGTTCAGGAATTGTCAGGGCTGATTCAATAGGATATTTGCATAATCATGGACAATCAATAAACCTAATGGCACCATTAATATTAAGCAAGAAACCTCACCACTCTTTGTCGAGCTGTGCCATTTGATGGTTCATTCAAAAATGCCTCCAACTGTTCCAGTGGAAACTGGATATTGGCCGGCATTTCAACTTCTGGTTAATGGTCAATCTGCTGGTTAAGAAGTTTACCTTTGCCATCAGTTGGTCTTGGGTGTGCTTCATATTTTCCAGCAGGCTAAGGATCTGGACCTCAGCCGCTGTTGACAAACAGCAGAATAAAATTAACATGTTTCAGTGTTTATCCTCATTACTCATAATCCTGACAATAGCTATTGACCTTAGTTAATGACAAAAGTTATTGACAAAGTTTGAAGAAAATATGTGATTGCTTGTGAATTTGAATTTTTTCCAAAATTTGTGGCACAGAATGACCATCCGGTATTTGTCAGTTATTGCTCACCAGAGCAGGAAATCAATCAATCAATCAATCAATGTTTATTTATATAGCCCTAAATCACAAGTGTCTCAAAGGGCTGTACAAGCCACAGCGACATCCTCGGTACAGAGCCCACATACGGGCAAGGAAAACTCACCCCGGCCATTCTTCCTCCTCGCCATGTTGGCCTGTAGGCCAGGCTGGATCCAGGCTCCTGTGTCTGCCACATGTTCAGGGCTGGTGCGGGGGGTGGAGGGAGTCGAGGAGGGACTGCCGTTCCTAGTGAGGTGGGCATTGTGAGAGAGTCATCAGTTAACCATGACTGATAATACCCAAGGGGCCTATCTATTCACTAATATTTCAGAGATCAGTCCCTACCTTGTGTAACTCTCTGCATGTTTAATGCAGGTGCTGGTGAAGGCATATGAATGCGTCCTTCCCCATGGTGAGGTGCTAAGGAAGATAAATTGGTTTTAAATGGTTGTGATCTGTTAACCATGGTTACTGGATGCTGAGATATTATTTCGGAGATCAGTCTTTACCTAGGAAGTTATCTCCAGTTGAGGAGTTGAGTTGACGAGTACTCATGACTCTTGCTGGCACTCGGTGAGACGGTGGAGCTGGGAGAAGATATACAAGGAGAGGGGAATATCTTTAGCACTAAGGATGTTAACCATATATTTAATATTAATGTGGTGGTTTCGTTTTCGATGTTAAGAGATTATTCCTTACTCTGCCTGTGCAATTGGCTTGCCGACCCCAGAGATGCGAGGTCACTATTTCCCGGGTCTTCTTCGCTATCATCCGAGTCCCCGAGATGATGGCTATTCCTGTCATGTCTCTCTGAATCTGATGAAGCCTTTTTTGAACGTCTACACGTGTCCTTCGTCTTAAGGTTGATAAAGAGACAGGCACAGTCTTTCTATTCATGTTTGCGCTAAAAGACAAGAAAATACAGTAAAGTTTATCATTGATTACTGTTTCTAATGTTATATTTAAATAAATACATTGTTAAATGGTGGTGTCTTACTTGATTAAGCGAACGCAGCAGGAGCAATTGTAGGCAAAAATCCAGGCAATTCAGGCAATAGATGATGCTGCAAAACACACAAAATAGAAGATGGGACCAAGTTCCATACAGTAGCATAAGAAATTATGAACAGGCGCAAAATACATTAGTTGTCTGAACTGACGTAAACAGTGATTAAAATAATTAATTTCTAATTCATTCATTTTAATTATAAAGATTGCAGATAGACATTATATATGTAACAGTCACTGTTCTGCTTTGTCTTTTATAGTGATGCACACACAGGAGTTGAGTCGTGGAGGATTTATTCACCTTTTCTTTTTATATAGATCAAGAAAAAGGATCCTTAATATGTGCAGCAATTTTTCCCACTCACATCACCTCATTTTATATTTTTTTCTACAATTAACTATGCCAAAAAAACTCATAACAGACATACCTTTTTTTTTTAATGGAAACAAAAACAACAGGGCATCACACACAGCTCCACTAAAGAATAAAGAAAGAAATAATACACACTCATATTAATACCACAGGGGTGTCCAAACTTTTTCCACTGAGGGCCGCACACTGAAAAATCAAAGCAAGCGGGGGCCATTTTGCTATTTTTTTGTTTTAAAAACCAATACAATATATGTATAAAAAAATATACATTTAGGCCTCCACTCAGGCTTGATCCCAGGGACCCCAAAGGGTTCTGGTAAAAAAAATATTAAAAATGTGTCATTATTCAGTATTATTATTTTTATTATTATTCAAGTTTTAAATCCCTAGATCAACATTAGGTCTATCTGTCAATATAACATTTTTAAAGATTTAAGTCTTATGCTCTTTTTGTCAAAGAAAACCCTGTTTTATGGAAATAAACAATATTTTCACCCAATAAAATTTTTAAGTGGAATATTTGAGATTATATAATAATTGGAGCCTTAAAAATGTCAATAACTCATAACACCATTGATTTTAATTCATTATTATTTTTTGAGCGATGACACTTAAAAACAAATCACACAAAAATTATTGGGGAACCAAAAGGGTCCTACTCATTAAAGTGTTGAAAAATAAAGTATACATTTTTTTTACTGTTTATTTTCAACACAATAATCTCGAGATCAACTTCAGATCTATCTGTCAATTATAAGTTTTATTGTTGTTTGTTTTTTGTTTGTTCGTTTTAGGCCCTTCTTTAAAAAAAAAAAAAAAACAGCTCAATTTTTAATATGGCAAACACAAAATATGCAACATTTTCCCAAAAAAATATCTCAAAGTGCAATATTTAATGTGACGTAATTGGAGCCTTGGATAGGTCAATAATTCATAATAACATTGATTTTGATTTATTATTTTTTAAAGAAAGAAACAGCCTGCATGGCAGCTTTGTGTTATTAGAGTAAACATTGCAACATGTTCTTGTTACATTTCTCCTGTTTGGTCTTTCATACCACTTTTTATGTTTTAAATTGTTTTCAATCATATTTTAAAATGGGCCGTGGGGCCGTTAGAAAAATGACCTGCGGGCCGCAAATGGCCCCTGGGCCGCACTTCGGACACCACTGCATTAAAGTGTTAAAAAAGAAATTATACATTTTTTTTACTGTTTACTTTTAACACAATAATCTCGAGATCAACTTCAGATCTATCTGTCAATTATAAGTTTTATTGTTGTTTAGGTTTTTTGTTTGTTCGTTTTAGGCCCTTCTTTAAAAAAAAAAAAAAAAAACAGCTCAATTTTTTATATGTCAAACACAAAATATGCAACAATTTCCCCAAAAAAATCTCAAAGTGCAATATTTAATGTGACGTACTTGGAGCCTTGGATAGGTCAATAATTCATAATAACATTGATTTTGATTCATTATTTTTTAAAGAAAGAAACAGCCTGCATGGCAGCTTTGTGTTATTAGAGTAAACATTGCAACATTTTCTTGTTACATTTCACCTGTTTGGTCTTTCATACCACTTTTTATGTTTTACATTTTTTTAATCGTATTTTAAAATGGGCCGTGGGGCCGTTAAAAAATGACCTGCGGGCCGCACTTTGGACACCCCTGTAAAATACCACATGCAGCGGCACACAAGATGTCCACACAGACACGGAGTTTTTGGCCCGTGCGCAAACTCACGAGACCAGGAAACACCGTAATAACTGCCGCTAGCATTAAGCTAGCGGCAGCATAGCATTAAACTAATCCACGTGGTTAGCTTAATGCTATCGGCAGCATTTAGCATATAAAAGTCTGAGGTTTTTACAACAATTTAACAACCATAATCCAGGAATTTAACCCGCATGCATACTTAACAACCTTGAGACCTCCGATTACAGGGGTTGGGGGGTGGGGCGGGATGGTTGGGGGCGGGGACGTGGTTGGGGCGGGGGCGTGGTTAAGAGGGGAGGAGTATATTTACAGCTAGAATTCACCAACTCGAGTATTTCATGTATATATATATATATATATATATATATACACTACCGTTCAAAAGTTTGGGGTCACCCAAACAATTTTGTGAAATAGCCTTCATTTCTAAGAACAAGAATAGACTGTCAAGTTTCAGATGAAAGTTCTCTTTTTCTGGCCATTTTGAGCGTTTAATTGACCCCACAAATATGATGCTCCAGAAACTCAATCTGCTCAAAGGAAGGTCAGTTTTGTAGCTTCTGTAACGAGCTAAACTGTTTTCAGATGTGTGAACATGATTGCACAAGGGTTTTCTAATCATCAATTAGCCTTCTGAGCCAATGAGCAAACACATTGTACCATTAGAACACTGGAGTGATAGTTGCTGGAAATGGGCCTCTATACACCTATGTAGGTATTGCACCAAAAACCAGACATTTGCAGCTAGAATAGTCATTTACCACATTAGCAATGTATAGAGTGTATTTCTTTAAAGTTAAGACTAGTTTAAAGTTATCTTCATTGAAAAGTACAGTGCTTTTCCTTCGAAAATAAGGACATTTCAATGTGACCCCAAACTTTTGAACGGTAGTGTATATGTATGAAATACTTGACTTTCAGTGAATTCTAGCTATATATATATATCTATCTATATATATATTTTTGTTATTTATTTATCTATTTATTTATTTTGTTATACATATAAATATAAGACATACTTGAATTTCAGTGTTCTGGAGGCTATCCAGTAGATGGCAGTATTGTCCTGTTTAAGAGTGTCACAACATTGCTGTTTATGGCAGACGAACTGCTTTACAGTAGACGAAAACGTGACTGCTGTTGTTGTGTGTTGTTACCGCGCTGGGAGGACGTTAATGACACTGCCTAACAGTAAACCCACATAAAAAACCAAGAACTCGCCCTCGATCATTCTACAGTTATAACGTGATTGGGCAGGCACGCTGTTTATATCGTGGGAAAGCGGACGTGAAAACAGACTGTCGCTGCTGTCCCCACAGGTCTGCATGGAGCTGGAGGGGGCGTGGCCTCCAGCTCCGGCTGAATTCCGGAAGATTTTCGGGAGAAAATTTCTTCCGGGAGGTTTTTGGGAGAGGCGCTGAATTCCGGGAGTCTCCTGGAAAATCCGGGAGGGTTGGCAAGTATGCCCGCATGTTTATCAACAAGTCACAGACAGTGTGCATTCTTATAGAATACTTTAAGAGCGACAACCAAAAAGTTTATAAAAAAATAAAAGGATCGAGAGACAACGTGACTTGCAGCTGCAGCGTCACATCAAGAAAAATATACAGCAAAGAAACTTTACTTAACTTAACTTTACTTAACGGCCATAGAAATTTCGGCAGAATATGTTATAACATATTCTGCTGAAATTGCTATTCCTTTTTAAATAAAATAGCCTTTTTTTACAGAATATAAAGTTTTACTTAGTCCTAATATCAAACAAAGTCATTACAATCATACAAAAATGATGATGGAAACACAAAGGCCGATCTTTACTGTGATTGTAGCAATAAATCAATAAATCTACTTACGTTCGTGTTCCAGCAAATTCCAGAAATGATCGATCTTGGCTCATGCGCATACACTTTATAGGCGCACGTCTGCGGATCAGACATTGGTCGGCTCAGTATCCGCGTAGGCGGAGCCTATACTCTAGGCGGCGCGCGCCGGTTTAGTTTGCCGCGTCTGCGTACGCGAATCAGACACGGGTCCGCTCAGGATCCGCTGTCTGACCGTACAATTTTCAGAGGCGGAGCGGATCCTCTAGGCGGAGCCAAAACGAATGTGACAGTAACGCGGCGGGGTGACTTGAAGGCGGATCTGTATAGGAGTCTTCTGCTGTGTGGGGTGGACCCCGACTTAAACAAGTTGAACAACTTATTGGGGTGTTACCATTTAGTGGTCAATTGTACGGAGTATGTACTGTACTGCGCAATCTACTAATAAAAGTCTCAATCAATCAATCAAAAAAAGCACTTTATATGTAGAAAAGTTTTGTTAAGAAACCATTCTGAGCCTTATTTTATTAGTTTTTATTTTATACAAGTTGACCACATTAACCCTGGCAATGGACCCTGTGTGTATATGTATGTTATGCCATTGTTTACAAATTTGGTAAATAAATTACCAAAAAATGTATATTTTGTTGTTTTCTTACTGTACCGAAAATGAACCGAACTGTGACCTCTAAACCGAGGTACGTACCGTACCGAAATTTTTGTGTACCGTTACACCCCTAATGTATATGTATTATTTTGGTTTATTATGTCAGAAAATGTAATGTCAAAATGACAGCAATTGTATGAATAGGGGCACAGCCGCACACTTCCTTGGTAGCAAAAATGGCGCCTGTTGTTTAGTTGGTCATACTCTCTTTATACATGACTCTAGCTCGTGGTACACATACCACAGTTTGAAAATCACTGCCCTAGGGGCCTGGACTCCCTGCTTACTCATTTTATGCACACAGTCAAAATCTTGGTTTTAAGTTTGAGTTTGAGTTTGAGTTTATTTCGAACATGCAAGCATACAACATGATACATCACAATTTCCAGTTTCTCTTTTCAACATGTTCGAAAAGGAGTAGGAAGAAGCAGAGCTTGACAAATTAACTCTGTTATTTATTCTATGTGTTTTTCATCTTAGACTGTTAAGCAACATCAAACCAGCTTTTATTGTTATTTTTTTAAATTTTATTTTCATCATGTTTACACTACTGCAATTCCCTTTATGTGGGAGTGAACGTTTACGTTAGTACAAATCGCTGCTCCTTGCCTTTTAACGATTACCAAAAGGTAAACTCATTACCATTTTAACATATCAATCGGTTCACTTTCAAATGTATTTTAAAATTGTATTGTTGGTTTTTAACTCTCCTAATGCATCATCACCTCAATATATTTTTGACCTCTTGAAAATCTACAGCCTCACGCATTCACTGGGGTTCGCTGATCAATTTCTTCTTTTCGTCCTAACGACTAGATTAAGATCCAGAAGGGATCACATTTTCTCTATCTTTGCTCAAAGCTTTGCAACATACCCCCTTTGGTGATCAGGATGTCCCTTTCTATAATTACTTCTCAATTACTTCTTAAAACCCATTTTACTCCTTGGCTTCTAAACCTGCAAGATAGTTGTATAATCTCTTCTTTTATTTAATATTTGTTTTTAAGTTGACTGGCTCTGTTATTGCTCCTATTGACGGTGTCTCGTTTTATCTTGCTTTTAATTATTAACTTGTCCTACTGCACAGCACATAAACATAAAAAGTAGAAGTTCAATTATTATTTACTAGTAGTAGCAACGGCTCAACTTTTTCTTTGTGCATTTAGCGGGCATTAATACATATTATATTATTATTATATAATACAAGTCCGCGTTTTTAGACATTAATTTTTGCGTCAAATCATCATTTCTGTGTTTTTTTGATGAAATATCAATAAAAAAAAAATTGTAAAAAATGTTTTAACGCTCTCCTCAGCCGCAGGTACTAGCTGTTCCTCTTGCCTAAACACTGCACCGAGTTGCAGGACAAGCTAATATGATTAGTAGCAAAGTAGACAGCCGTCAATGCTGTGGCTCTAATAGCGAATGGAGGCGACAACAAGTACCGTAAGCTAGCTAGATGGTTAGCTAACTAGAAAGCTTGTTTCAGTGCTCCAAAATAAATAGAAGAAATAAGCACCGAAACAAGCTCTCTAGTTAGCTAACCATCTAGCTATCTTACTTGTTGTTGCCTCCGTTCGCTCTCCGAGCCACAACGTTGACGGCTGTCCACTTTGCAGTTAATCATATCTGGATAATTATAATATTAACACTGTTATATCCGAACCAGTTGTAGTGCTAGAGCAGTGGTGCTCATTACGTCGATCGCGGAGGGTGTGTTAGTCGATCGCCAGCCAGGCATTAAAAAAATAGTCCTAAAAATGAGTGTGGAGGACTCTTGCTTCCGGGTGGGTTCTCAGGACCATCTAGGACAAACATCGCTTCGAGCAGGGTTGTGACTTTGTTTATTTTTCAATACGACAAGTCTTTTGTGCTTTTCAGCACTTGCCTCCCTCTGCTGCTCGTTCCGCCGTCTGCGTCAGCTTTTCAGCCGGCCGAGTCTTCTGCGTTTTGGTCTCCGTCTCCGCTCCTCCAGCACTCCTGCCTCTCCGCCTCCTTCCACCCCATCGTCCTCGGCTGCCGCCTTCTTAAACACCGCGAGGTGATCATCAGCTGATTGTGACCAGGTGCGCGATCCCCGCACCTGGTCAGGATTGCCTCGCCGTCCCCGCCTCCTCGCCGCGCAGCACGCCCCGCCGTCGGTCCTCCGGCCCCGCCTCCCCACAATGAGCGCTCATAAATCTTCACTATGACGTCACTTTCGTCACTTGATTGACATTCACGGCACCCGAGGGTCTTCTGAGATGACGCTGCATGCTGCCAGCTCATTATTAAGAAAAAATTACCGACAGGAAGGCGAGAAACACTTTTTATTTCAACAGACTATGGCGCCGTACCTGTCGTCAAAACTCCAAAGACCGACTGCACAGTTGCACAATAAAAGCTCTGCTTCATCCTGCCTGCGCTAACAAAATAAGAGTCTCAGAAAGCTGGCGTGCACAAGCTAGCAAGCTACGGAGTTTGCCGCCAATGTATTTCTTGTAAAGTGTATACAAAGGAGTACGGAAGCTGGACAAATAAGATGCCAAAAACCAACCACTTTCATGTGGTATAGGACAGAAAGGAGGACTTTTTTTCTCCTCCATTTGAAAATGCGGACGTTATCAGCACCACTGTCTGATTCCTATCGAAGCAAGTCATCAGAATCAGGTAATACACCAACTTATATTCTTGTCTTCATGAAAGAAAGGATTGTATATGTGTTAAACATGCTTGTATTATCATTAAACACCTTTAACTTATTAACAATATTAACTATATGTGTTAAACATGCTTGCATTATCTTTAAACACCTTTAACTTGTTAACAATATTAACTATGTGTTAAACATACTTGTATTATCTTTAAACTCCTTTAACTTGTTAACAATATTAACTATATGTGTTAAACATGCTTGTATTATCTTTAAACACCTTTAACTTATTAACAATATTAACGATATGTGTTAAACATGCTTGTATTATCATTAAACACCTTTAACTTGTTAACAATATTAACTATATGTGTTAAACATGCTTGTATTATCTTTAAACACCTTTAACTTATTAACAATATTAACTATATGTGTTAAACATGCTTGTATTATCATTAAACACCTTTAACTTGTTAACAATATTAACTATATGTGTTAAACATGCTTGTATTATCATTAAACACCTTTAACTTGTTAACAATATTAACTATATGTGTTAAACGTGCTTGCATTATCTTTAAACACCTTTAACTTGTTAACAATATTAACTATATGTATTAAACATTCTTGTATTATCATTAAACACCTTTAATTTATTAACTATATGTGTTAAACATGCTTGCATTATCATTAAACACCTTTAAATTGTTAACAAAAACATATATTTCATAAATAAGTAAATATAAATTATATATATGAATGAGGTAGATCCCCGCGACTTGATCAATTGAAAAGTAGCTCGCATGCAGAAAAAGTGTGAGCACCCCTGTGCTAGAGTATTTATTGGTAGCCAGTGAGCAGGTATATTTTCGACGTGACTGATTGTAAACAGAGGTCAAGTCATGGGAAGTATGTTACCCAAAGGGGCGTGGCTAAAGGATAGAGTTGCCAAATGAGAAATGTTCTTTGTTTGGATGTTATACACATTTTACATTACATTTTCAATGATAATGTCAGTAAAATTATCTACTAAGGAAAGTAAATATTCTTTGGTACATTACATGGAACATGTCTCCAAAAGGCAGCCAAAAGAGGTCGGTAGATGAGAATAAATCTAAAAGTAAAAAAAGTGTAGAAATGCACCCAATTGCAGAAAACGTCATCTTGATTTTCTAAATTTTCTTAGGGCGTTTGCATAGCAGCACTTCATGCTGATAGAACTGTTCCTCTTTTTTTCCTCAATGTTCCTCTTTTTTTCTCAAAGGGTGCCTACTTTCTTGCAATTGTTAGGGCTGTATATACAAAACCCATACAAGTGAAGTTGGCATGTTGTGTAAATCGTAAATAAAAACAGAATACAATGATTTGCAAATCTTTTTCAACCTATATTCAACTAAATACACTGCAAAGACAAGATACTTAACGTTCGAACTGGTAATCGTTGTTATTTTTTGCAAATATTAGCTCATTTGGAATTTGATGCCTGCAACATGTTTCAAAAAAGCTGGCACCAGTGGCAAAAAATGACTGAAAAAGTTTAGGCATGCTCATCAAAGACTTATTTGGAACATCCCACAGGTGAACAGGCTAATTGGGAACAGGTGGGTGCCATGATTCAGTATAAAAGCAGCTTCCATGAAATGCTCAGTCATTCACAAACAAGGATGCGGCGACGGTCATCACTTTGTGAACAAATGCATTAGCAAATTGTCGAACAGTTTAAGAACAACATTTCTCAACAAGCTATTACAAGGAATTTAGGGATTTCACCATCTACGGTCTGTAATATCATCAAAAGGTTCAGAGAATCTGGAGAAATCACTGCACGTAAGCGATAATATTACGGACCTACGATCCCTCAGGCGGTACTGCATCAAAAAGCGACATCAGTGTGTGAAGGATATCACCACATGGGCTCAGAAACACTTCAGAAAACCACTGTCAGTAAGTACAGTTTGTCGCTACATCTGTAAGTGCAAGTTAAAGCTCTACTATGCAAAGCGAAAGCCATTCATCAACAACACTCAGAAACGCAGCCGGCTCCGCTGGGCCTGAGTTTATCATAGATGGACTGATGCAAAGGGGAGAAGTTTTCTGTGGTCTGATGAGTCCACATTTCAAATTGTTTTTGGAAACTGTGGACGTCGTGTCCTCCGGACCAAAGAGGACTGTTCTCGGCCCAAAGTTCAAAAGCCAGCATCTATGATGGTATGAGGTGTATTAGTGCCCAAGGCATGGGTAATTTACACATCTGTGAAGGCACCATTCATGCTGAAAGGTACATACAGGTTTTGGAGCAACATATGTTGCCATCGAAGCAATGTTATCATGGATGCCCCTGCTTATTTCAGCAAGACAATGCCAAGCCACGTGTTACAACAGCGTGGCTTCATAGTAAAAGAGTGCGGGTACTAGACTGGCCTGCCTGTAGTCCAGACCTGTCTCCCATTGAAAATGTGTGGCGCAATATAAAGCCTAAAATACCACAATGGAAACCCAGGACTGTTGAACAACTTAAAGGCCTACTGAAATTATTTTTTTTTATTTAAACAGGGATAGCAGATCCATTCTATGTGTCGTACTTGATCATTTCGCGATATTGCCATATTTTTGCTGAAAGGATTTAGTAGAGAACAACGACGATAAAGTTCGCAACTTTTGGTCGCTGATTAAAAAAAGCCTTGCCTATACCGGAAGTAGCGTGACGTCACAGGAGGAAGGGCTGCTCACATTTTCCCATTGTTTACAATGTAGCGAGAGAGATTCGGACCGAGAAAGCGACGATTACCCCATTAGTTTGAGCGAGGATGAAAGATTTGTGGATGAGGAACGTGAGAGTGAAGGATTAGAGTGCAGTGCAGGACGTATCTTTTTTCGCTCTGACCGTAACTGAGGTACAAGGGTTCATTGGATTCCACACTTGTTCCTTTTTCTATTGTGGATCACGGATTTGTATTTTAAACTACCTCGGATACTATATCCTCTTGAAAATGAGAGTCGAGAACGCGAAATGGACATTTACAGTGACTTTTATCTCCACGACAATACATCGGCGAAACAGTTTAGCTACGGAGCTAGCGTGATAGCATCGGGCTCAAATGCAGATATAAACAAAACAAATAAACCCCTGACTGGAAGGATAAACAGAAAATCAACAATACTATTAAACCCTGGACCTGTAAATACACGGTTAATGCTTTCCAGCTTGGCGAAGCTTAACAATGCTGTTGCTAACGACACCATTGAAGCTAACTTAGCAAGGGGACCTCACAGAGCTATGATAAAAACATTAGCGCTCCACCTTCGCCAGCCAGCCCTCATCTGCTCATCAACACCCGTGCTCACCTGCGTTCCAGCGATCGGCGGAAGGACGAAGGACTTCACCCGATCATTCGTGCGGTCGGCGGCTAGCGTCGGCTAGAGCGTCTGCTATCCAAGTCAAAGTCCTCCTGGTTGTGTTGCTACAGCCAGCCGCTAATACACCGATCCCACCTACAACTTTCTTCTTTGCAGTCTTCATTGTTCATTAAACAATTTGCAAATGATTCACCAACACAGATGTCCAGAATACTGTAGAATTTTGAGAAGAAAACAGAGCTTTTTTGGATTGGATTCAATAGTGTACCAATACTTCCGGTTCTACGATTGACGTCACGCGCATACGTCATCATACATAGACATTTTCAACCGGAAGTTTAGCGGGAAATTTAAAATTGCACTTTATAAGTTAACCCGGCCGTATTGGCATGTGTTGCAATGTTAAGATTTCATCATTGATATATAAACTATCAGACTGAGTGGTCAGTAGTAGTGGATTTCAGTAGGCCTTTAAGCTGTACATCAAGCAAGAATGGGAAATAATTCCACCTGAAAAGCTTAAAATATTGGTCTCCTCAGTTCCCAAACTTTACTGAGTGTTGTTAAAAGGAAAAGCCATGTAACACAGTGGTAAAAATGCCCCTGTGGCAACGTTTTTGCAATGTGTTGCTGCCATTAAATTCTAAGTTAATGATTATTTGCAAAAAAAAATTAGGTTTCTCAGTTCGAACATTAAATATTTTGTCTTTGCAGTGTATTCAATTGACTATAAGTGGAAAAGGATTTGCAAATCATTGTATTCTGTTTTTATGTACGAATTACACAACGTGCCAACTTCACTGGTTTTGGGTTTTCTATTTGTTCAAAGTAGATATTGTAATTTTTAAGACTGATGAAAACACTTTACAGCCAATCACTGCATGTAGTATGGAATTCATTGATGTCATGGTGTGTTACTGTTAGTATGGTCTATACCAGGGATGCCAAAAATGCGGCCCGCGGCCGAACGGGTTTAATCCAGCCCGCGAGATGAGTTTGGTAAATGTAAAAATTAGCTGCACTTTTAAATGAAAGAAACTGCTGTTCCAAATGTGTTCACTGGATGTCACAATAGCAATTATGTTAGGAAAGCAAATGTTGGGGCCGATCAAGTATACCAAGCAAGAGGTACGCAAAGCGGTGCTGTGGCTTTTTCTCCTCGACCTGATGTAAAATCTGCCGTTTTACGTCTTCTGCGTCTAACATATTGTGCTTTGGCACCCTCATTTCCACAAAATGTCTCTGTCAAAAAAGAGGAAAGTGGACGCAGAGTGTTCCAAGAAAAAATGATTCTCCTATTTATTAACGGAAGTGAATGGGAAACCACATTTTTTTGTGATCATGTTTTCTCTGTGATGAGCATCAATAAAACAAAGCTACACGCAAGGCTCACGCGCAAGCACTGAATAACATTCTGAAATTGTCTGCCACTCAAGATGTGATACCTGATATTGATGCACTTCAGAACACTAAAAGATGCCTGGTTTCAGGAGTAAAATAACAATCGGCAACCCCATTTAAAATGCTGCATGAGACATTGCACCTTGATGGAGTACTGTGAAAATGATTGTGTCCTGTGGAAATTTAAAGAAAGTGAGCAGCCTGTAATTTACTGTAATACTGTCAGTCTTTTAAGTTCATACATTTGGTTTGTTGCACAACTTTTATTTTTATATCAATACACAATGATGCCTACAAGGCAGGGAGTAACTCAACCCTCTTGAATAGTTTCTACTTCAGTTTGTTGAGTTAGCACAGGGTTAATATGTGTAAATAACAAATTAGGTATTTAAATACCTAGAAGAGTTTTTATTTTATTATTTATTTTGTATTTTGTTTAATACCAGATAGGCTGTGACTTAAAGTTTAATGGCCACTGAGACAAATGTGAAGTTCATTGTGTTCTTCATTGGGTTTTTGCTAACGCTCCAGTTTTTTCCTCTGAATTTTCAACTAACTTGAACTGTTTTGTCAAGAAGGATTATTTTTGATATTTTCAGAATGTGCTTGTTCTATTTTGGGCCAAAGTACAACAAAGAAACAGTCAGAATTTGTCACACTGTAGTTCTATTTTTAAGTTATTATGCCATGATTTTACCTGTCCGGATTTTCCTCCATGCGTCCCCTGAGCTAAAATGAGTTTGACACCCCTGGTCTATATTGTGTACCTTATGACCTCACTCTATTGCGGACGAAGTACACTGCCAGGAGGAGGCTGCAAGATGGGCCAAGGCAGTCTCTTTGGGCAAACAGGGTCAGTGGACGAGATGGGACAGTGTGGAGAGGAGGAAGATCAGCTGGAAGGATATGTGGGCCATGGAAGCTAGGCAGTTGAGCTTTGTCATCAGAGCTACATATGACATCCTTCCAACACCAGTTAACCTTCACTAATGGTTCGGCGAAGACCCGGTGTGTGCCCTTTGTTCCATGCCAGCCACCCTCAAGCACATTCTCACAGGGTGCAAAACCAGTCTCACCCAAGGACGTAACACCTGGCGTCACAATCAAGTCCTAAAGACCCTTGCGTCCACCCTGGAGGACAAACGAGTAACCATCAACTCCCTGCCACCACCAGCAGCCAACCACCAGCAGACCATTACCTTTGTCCGCGAAGGGGCTAAGGTAGTCAGGAGCTGCTCCGTACCACCTGAGCGAGGCCAGCTATGCTTAGCCCGCGACTGGAGGATGCTGGTTGATCATAGCCGGCAGCTTGCGTTTCCTCCGGAGATTGCTGTGACCACCCTGAGACCGGACGTGGTGCTCTGGTCCCCTTCACAAAAAAAGGTTTTCATCATCGAGCTCACAGTACCCTGGGAGGACTCAGTGGATGAGGCTTATGAGCGAAAACACCAACGCTATGCCGAGCTTGCAGCTGAAGCACAACATCGTGGCTGGAACACTGAGGTCCGTCCAGTGGAGGTGGGCTGCAGAGGCTTTGTGGCGAGATCTACCACCAAATTGCTTGTAGACCTGGGAGTCCGAGGCCATCGCTTGCGTATAGCCATCAAAGCTGCATCGGAGGCAGCCAGTAGCTGTTCATGAGGAGGAAAGACCCCTGTTGGGCCCCCGAGTAACAAGCCAGGAGGTATGCGGTCAGCTTAGGCTTGACTCAGGGAAAAGGACGCCCCTGCCATGCATAGTCCCATGAGAAGTCTGCTGTTCAACACCAAGCGACTCATGATTAATTGGGATTGACGCAAGCCCTGGGCCGATCACCCTGTGGCTGGCCACCCCTGGAGAGGGCGTCTAGTGATAAGGCCGAAACGCCCAGTGACCCAGGGGCACACTACTGATGATGCAAAACACCCATCCACCATTCCACCAGTCATCACCAAACACTCTCAAGTATGTGCCAGCACAAAGGAATTTTACAACTTATCCTGTGTTTTTGTAAACTGAAGCTTGTATTCCGACATGTGACTTCTTCCCGGAAGTGAAAAACAGTGGTGTCCAACCAAGCCAAGATGGCTGTTGTGCAGCAAGCAGCGTGCAAACTATCTGAGTACGCAGGAGGCCAAGATCTTGCAAAAAGCAGGTACGAGCAAAAAAAATCTAACTATGCAATGGAATAGATCCCTACACTTTATCAAAAAAAGATTTATCGAGTGATATTAGGATTATCCGCTGGGCGCGTTCCCATGCATGTCGATTTGGTGCTCCAGATGTCTTTCTACACGACAAAACAGATGAAAACTTGGAAAAGCATGGATGTCTACAACTTATTTGTGTATTGCTGCATCAAGGAAATTGGTATCAGGGCTATCCCGGATAAATAGGCATTGTTTTTGCTCGGGTAAGGTCGCATTTCATGATTTGACTTAGCATTTACAACCATGTTTGTTGCACGCACCGTTTTCGAGCGAGTATGTGTGTTTTTCCCCGTCTTTACCAAAATATAACAATATATTTCAACGTAATGTGTGTGCTGAAAGCTTCATTTATGATTGCTGCCTTTGGTAAAAGCTTAACTCTCTTAGGTTTTGCTCACATTTGCTTTCTTTTATTTAGACTTGCCAAGTTGGTGCTTTACGAAACATTCATAGTAAAAATGCGTTTAAAAAGATACAATTGATATCAAGATAATACTTAAATGGGAAATACTAAACGTTAAATGAAGTAATCACTGCAGACTCATGCATTCTATGACTCTGCTCCCTTGGACTGGAATGCCTGCTACTTTTGTCGTCGTCTTTTGTAAAATCTTGCCCTCTTTCACACTTTTTGATTAAACGCTCGAGGAACCCGAATAAATATTTATCCTTTTCGCGATTTGATTGGTTCGTACAGCTGAAAACAACACAATCATAGGGCAGTTTTCTTTAAAAAAAAAAGTCTAAAGGTGCCTAGTACCCATGAAAAACTGATACTGGCTTAACCAACATGCATATTCAATGTGCTAGATGTAAGCCGAAGCCCAGCAATACTGTACATTAGGCAACATGTTTGGTGTCGAGTTAAGAAGTGTCACTATATGTTACAAGGCAAGCTGCATTTATTACCTCCACTTAAGAGGTTTCTGTTTTGTAGGGTTGCTATCATTAAGAATAGCCCCTTTTCCAGCAAAATTCCAGGAACTTTTTAATTTCCGGTAACTAAAGTTCCTGTAACTGAAAGGTTACTATTGCTCTGTGTGGTTTGCATTTCCACCGCACTTAAAGTTCAGAGTAATTAATACAAATCAAGCAGAAGACGTATGGGGTAGTGGTATAGTTCTACATTGATGCCATGTAATTAAACTGACAATATTACTCTTGGGTCCGAATACCCTTGAAGTCTATGTAAATAAATTACAAAGCAATTAGATACAAACAAGCTAATTTAAAAACAAAGGAGTGAAATTTTACACAAAAAATAAAGCTAAAGGCATTATGTAATAAGAAAACAAATACATTTTAATAATATTAATGAACACAAACACAAATATTGGTCTTTAAATATATAGATACTTTTTTTTTTAGCTCTTTTAATAGACTATTTAGTACAAATTACCTGATGACATCACAATCTCGACCTGTGGGAAATATTATGTTTTACCTAATATAATGAATATTCATGATTAATCATTGTAATTTCAGTTTTGATAAGAATGATTATGATTGTTATTTTAGCCATAATTATGCAGCCTGAGTCAGATGAGTCTTTATGATCCTGTAATACGATACGTAATTGATATTTGAAGTTTAATCAAAAATTCCTTATAATCTCAATAGATTTAATGTATGCCTCTTCTTCTGTATGGATAGAAAATTATTATGTTACAAAATACTATATATTACCAAAGAGACACATTTATATAGACTTCACTGAAGTTACTCAACATGTTTTGTTATGTCTAAAATAATATCTATTTAATTGGTTTTAATGGTACAAAATAAATTTAACATTAACGAAACAATGTAATAATTTTTTTTCCTGTAAGTAAAATGATAGGGTTATTTTCTTACTGTACAAATAACTACAAATATATGACATAATGTTAACTATACAAACAAATTCAGCTTTAACAAAAATAACAAACGTTCAAATTTACTTTTCAACCTGCATGTGAAAATAGGACATGTTTAGGGAAAACATTAACATTCTGTTCACTCGGCTTCAGTCTCACTAAACAAATGTTATGTCGTTGACAACTGATACAGCATGTAACAAACTATCCATCCATCCATCTTCTTCGGCTTATCGGAGGTCGGTCGCGGGGGCAGCAGCCTAAGCAGGGAAGCCCAGACTTCCCTCTCCCCAGCCACTAAGTCCAGCTCTTCCCGGGGGATCCCGAGGCGTTCCGGGAGACATAGTCTTCCCAACGTGTCCTGGGTCTTCCCCGTGGCCTCCTACTGGTCGGACGTGCCCTAAACACCTCCCTAGGGAGGCGTTCGGGTGGCATCCTGAGCAGATGCCCAAACCACCTCGTCTGACTCCTCTCAATGTGGAGGAGCAGCGGCTTTACTTTGAGCTCTTCCCGGATGACAGAGCTTCTCACTCTATCTCTAAGGGAGAGCCCCGCCACCCGGCGGAGGAAACTCATTTCGGCCGCTTTTACCCGTGATCTTGTTCTTTCGGTCATAACAAAAAGGCTCATGACCATAGGTGAGGTTGGGAACGTAGATCAACCGGTAAATTGAGAGCTTTGCCTTCCGGCTCAGCTCCTTCTTTACCACAACAGATCGATACAGCGTCCGCATTACTGAAGACGCCGCACCGATCCACCTGTCGATCTCACGATCCACTCTTCCCTCACTCATGAACAAGACTCCGAGGTACTTGAACTCCTCCACTTGGGGCAAGATCTCTTCCCCAACTCAGAGATGGCACTCCTCCCTTTTCCGGGCGAGAACCATGGACTTGGACTTTGAGGTGCTGATTCTCATCCCAGTCGCTTTCACACTCGGCTGCGAACCGATCCAGTGAGAGCTGAAGATCCTGGCCAGATGAAGCCATCAGGACCATATCATCTGCAAAAGGCAGAGAACTAATCCTGGAGCCACCAAACCGGAGCCCCTCAACGCCCTGACTGCGCCTCAAAATTCTGTCCATAAAAGTTATGTACAGAATCGGTGACAAAGGGCAGCCTTGGCGCAATCCAACCCTCACTGGAAACGGGTCCGACTTACTGCCAGCAATGCGGACCGCCACAATCAGACAGTCCGATACCCCATACTCTCTGAGCACTCCCCACAGGACTTCCCGAAGGACACAGTCGAATGCCTTCTCCAAGTCCACAAAACACATGTAGACTGGTTGGGCAAACTCCAATGCACCCGCAAGGACCCTACCGAGAGTATAAAGCTGGTCCACAGTTCCACGACCAGGACGAAAACCACACTGTTCCTCCTGAATCCGAGGTTCGACTATCCGGCGTAGCCTCCTCTCCATTACACCTGAATAGACTTTACCGGGAAGGCTGAGGAGTGTGATCCCACGATAGTTGGAACACACCCTCCGGTTCCCCTTCTTAAAGAGAGGAACCACCACCCCGGTCTGCCAATCCAGAGGTACCGCCCCCGATGTCCACACGATGCTGCAGAGTCTTGTCAACCAAGACAGCCCCACAGCATCCAGAGCCTTAAGGATCTCATCCACCCCCGGGACCTTGCCACTAAGGAGCTTTTTAACTACCTCAGCAACCTCAGCCCCAGAAATAGGAGAGCCCACCACAGATTCCCCAGGCATTGCTTCCTCATAGGAAGACGTGTTGGTGGGATTTAGGAGGTCTTCGAAGTATTCCCTCCACCGATCCACAACATCCGCAGTCGAGGTCAGCAGAACACCATCCTCACCATGCACGGTGTTGACAGTGCACTACTTCCCCTTCCTGAGGCGGCGGATGGGGGTCCAGAATCTCTTCAAAGCCGTCCGGAAGTCGTTTTCCATGGCTTCCCCGAACTCCTCCCATGTCCGAGTTTTTGCCTCCGCGACCGCTGAAGCCGCATACCGCTTGGCCTGTCGGTACGTGTACGCTGCCTCCGGAGTCCTATGAGCCAAAAGAACCCGATAGGACTCTTTCTTCAGCTTGACGGCATCCCTCACCGCCGGTGTCCACCAACGGGTTCTAGGATTACCGCCACGACAGGCACCAACTACCTTGCGGCCACAGCTCCAATCAGCCGCCTGGACAATTGAGGTGCAGAACATGGTCCACTCAGACTCGATGTCCAGCACCTCCCTCGTGACATGTTCAAAGTTCTTCCGGAGGTGGGAATTGAAACTCTCTCTGACAGGAGACTCTGCTAGACGTTCCCAGCAGACCCTCACAATGAGTTTGGGCCTGCCATGTCTGTCCGGCATCCTCCCCCACCATCGCAGCCAACTCACCACCAGCTCCGCCCCTCTCTTCACCCGAGTGTCCAAAACATAAGGCCGCAAATCCGATGACACAACTACAAAGTCGATCATGGAACTGCGGCCTAGGGTGTCCTGGTGCCAAGTGCACATATGGACATCCTTATGTTTGAACATGGTGTTTGTTATGGACAATCTGTGACGAGCACAAAAGTCCAATAACAAAACACTACTCGGGTTCAGATCCGGGCGGCCATTTTTTCCAATCACGCCTCTCCAGGTTTCACTGTCGTTGCCAACATGAGCGTTGAAGTCCACCAGTAGGACAAGGGAATCACCCGGGGGAGCACTTTCCAGTACTCCCTCGAGTTTATCCAAAAAGGGTGGGTACTCTGAACTGCTGTTTGGTGCGTAAGCACAAACAACAGTCAGGACCCTTCCCAAAGGCGGAGGGAAGCTACCCTCTCGTCCACTGGGTTGAACGCCAACATGCAGGCTTTGAGCCGGGGGGCAACAAGAATTGCTACCCCAGCCCGTCACTGCGTGCAACGCCAGTGTGGAAGAGAGTCCAGCCCCTCTTGAGAGAACTGGTTCCAGAGCCCTTGCTGTGCGTCAAAGTGAGTCTGACTATATCCAGCCGGAACTTCTCCACCTCGCACACTAGCTCAGGCTCCTTCACCCCCAGCGAGGTGACATTCCACGTCCCAAGAGCTAGCTTATGTAGCCGAGGATCGGACCGGCAAGTGCCCTGCTTTCGGCTTCCGCCCAGCTCACAACGCACCCGACCTCTATGGCCCCTCCCATGAGTGGTGAGCCCATTGGAAGGGGGACCCACATTGCCTCTTCAGGCTGTGCCCGGCCGGGCCCAATGGGGACTGGCCCGGCCACCAAGCGCTCGCCATCGTGCCCCAACTCCGGGCCTGGCTCCAGAGGGGGGGCCCCAGTGACCCGCGTCCGGGCAAGGGAAATCTGAGTCTCATTTTTTGTAATTCCATAGAAGTCTTCGAGCTACTCTTTGTCTGATCCCTCACCTAGGACCTGTTTGTCTTGGGAGACCTACCAGTGGGCAACATAGCTCCTAGGATCATTGGGACACGCAAACTCCTCTACCATGATAAGGTGGCCGCTCAGAGAGGAGTGTAACAAACTAAATGGTGATTATTTGATGTGATCCACTTTAGTTCCTCTTGTTTACTGCCTCCTATATTTCAGCACATATACCTCAAACTACGAGATCATAGAGTTCTTTGTTCCTGCATCTGTTTTGTTGGTACTGTAGTACAGTGGTCGGATCCACTGCAACTGTTCTTGATCCTCTTATATCCTTTTCAGATTTTTTGATTATTTATTTGGACGTGTATTTTACATTTGAAACCATAAGACTGTCAGCTATTCTTTCACAGACTGTGTTGTTTTGAATCACCACGTCAAAGTCCCGTTGAATATATTTATTTGTAAATACGGTCCAATGAGTCCATTCACTTCGAACCCAATAATATGAATTAGCCTACCACTCCAAGTGGGTTAAAAAGGGCAGTTGAGGTGCTTCCCCCTTTAGCCTATGTCAGCATTTTGTTGTAATCCAATGAAGGAGAAATGTGTAGCTATGCAGGCCTGGCCCTAACCAATCTGGTGCCCTAGGCAAGATTTTAGGCGCCCCCCCCCCCCCCCCCCCCCACCACCCACCACCCGAATAGCTTTGTCTTTGACCTTTTTTTTTACTTAAAGAAAGCAAATTAACATATTATATGAGAATGTTATGTTATGATTATCTTTAACCGAATCACAGCAGTGCTCAAATTAAAAACTAGCATTCCCTCTCATGTGATATTGCTTAATTAACATTAATGATGTGCACTTTAACAACTAGGTTTACAACTATACCTAATATATAAAGAGGTGGAAAAGTGAATATTACCTGCAGGGCAAACATTAGTTAACCAGAAGGTAATAACAATGTAAACAAAAAACACCTGCTTAAAAGATCTAATACAAATGTCCCTGAGGAATGTAAGGTGGGAGTACTGTAATTACCTAACGTTACATTATTATTTTCTAAAACAATTTAGCCCCCTCCACAATATTAACCCGACGTTAAAACAGAACTAGCTATTTATTGATTAGCAATTGCCGAATCATGTAACATTAGCTTAATGCTAAAAAGCCAGGTTACTATCACATTCTGTAACAGACAAATAATTTCATGTAGGCTAACGTTACCTACCTGCTACCTCTGTCTTTTTCTCGTTTCTCCTCCTCTTCTTTTCTCTTTTTTCTTCCCTGGGCACCTGACAGTTTTGGCCGTTTTGACATCTTGTGTTGATTTTTTGATGTGGTAAGAGTCATGATACGGGAAGGGAAGGGGGCGCACCGTGCGGGGGCGGGGGTAATGTTGTAACAAAATATATTTCTATTAAATAGGCTTTACATTGCATTTTAATTAACGTGGGATTATTTTTTGTATTTAGAAATAATAGTACCAACTTTTTTTCTTTTTTTTTTTCTCCAACATTTGTGGCACTGGCGTGGCGCCCCCTGATGGGCGGCGCCCTTAGCATACGGCCTATGCCACGGGCCGGCCCTGTATCTATGAATGGAACTATATACAAATTTCATATCATGGTTATCATTATTATCGCCGTATTATTGAATGTGCTTTCAAATACTTATACACACACTCGATAAAATCTTGTGACCAACTTTTTTTAAGATAACGAAAAGATATACAGTATACACTGTTAGAAAATACACTATTTTGCAGATTTTGTGTTTCTTATTCTTCACCAGTGTTGGGTTAGTTACTGAAAATAAATAAATAATGATAAATGGGTTATACTTGTATAGCGCTTTTCTACCTTCAAGGTACTCAAAGCGCTTTGACAGTATTTCCACATTTACCCATTCACACACACATTCACACACTGATGGCGGGAGCTGCCATGCAAGGCGCTAACCAGCAGCCATCAGAGGCAAAGTGTGAAGTGTCTTGCCCAAGGACACAACGGACGTGACTAGGAAGGTAGAAGGTGGGGATTGAACCCCAGTAACCAGCAACACTCCGATTGCTGACACAGCCACTCTACCAACTTCGCTACGCCGTCCCTCCTAAATAAAAATAAGGAACTAGTTACAGTTACTAGTTACTTTATTTCAAAAGTAACTCAGTTACTAACTCAGTTACTTACACCAAAAAGTAATCCGTTACTGTGAAAAGTAACTATTTAGTTATTTCTTTTTTTCTTCTTTTTCTTTTAAAGCTCCCATTAATGCCCTTTTAGCCTTCATTTCAGTACTGTTATTGCATTGGAGAATAATACAATCTGTTGATCAACTTGACATGCATTTGCATCACTGAACTCTGCTAAGCAATGTGGTCTACATACAACACACAAAGACAAAGATATGTTTCAAAGGGCCAATTTATTTCAGGCTAGAACAAATTGACAAAACTATTTTACATAGCTGCAACATAACATACATAAGTAACAAACAGCATACTAACAACATAGCTGTAAAGCAAGGAAGGCACACACTATATACACAAAGCCTAACCAGGCGTTTTTTTCTCAAGGAATTCTGAAACAAAATCATGTCTGAAGCCCAGAACACTCACACATTTCCCCAGTTTTAGTTTAGAGAAAAGCAAAGATTGGCCTGGCCCACTAGCATCGCTCTTTGTTTTTGAACTTTATAGTCTATACATTTAGAGTGATGTGATAATCAAACACTCTAGAAGTCTAGAATGAAAGAGTATATAAGAGAATTGACAGAGTGTGTACCTTCAGTGCTGAATGATGAGCAGAGGCAGAGTTAATCCTTAAGTGGTGGTGGTGGAGGTGAAGTGGCATCGGAGTCTGTGTCTCTCTTTACTAGCTTCGTCGAAGCATGTTGCTTTTGTAGCTGTTTCAGCAGATTTGAATTGCTGTTTTGGGCAGTAGATGGGATCTTTGATCCAAGACACAATTTACATTTAACTAAAATGTTATTTTCTTTGTGCTCGACAAAGAGAATATCTAAATGTTAACAAACTCCACTGCAGCTCCGCCATGATCAGACAAGCCCCCCCCCCCCCCCCCCCGCCTTCCCCACACCCAGACACACACAGAGCGCGCGTCTCTCTTCTCTGGCTTGTGACACAAGAAGAATCAGAAGGACGACACTGCAGCGCTCCAATAAAACACACTCAGATTTTCTGTTTCTAACCGATACTACATAAAAAATAACGTAAAATAACGCAGTAACGCATCATGTAGTAACGGTAACTGAGTTACTAAATATAAAAAATAACGCGTTAGATTACTAGTTACCGCCGAAACTAACGGCGTTACAGTAACGCGTTACTTTGGAAAAATGTTCCTCTTTTTTTCCTCAGTGTGCTCACATCCCTGATTTCGGGAAGCATTAATGCTCTTTTTCCCAATTGCTCTAAATTTACTTTTCTTTATTTTTTTCCCATCATTCTTTACTAGTTTTTTTTTTTTTTTTAATTAGCTGCGAGATGCCGCTGACCTTCTAGCCACACGTTACAAAAACTTGAGTCCCAGTCTCCTCTCTACGTTCCTTGGGTAAGGGTAATAGGTTGTAAAACATGCTTCCTGTGTGCACACACAGCAAGAGAAAAATCTTTATCCTGCTTTTTTTGAAGGCAAATGTCCCCTCTGTAATGATGGGAATATTTGACCTGGAAATTTATTTTTTTTATTCAGTCCTATAGTTTTAAACAGTGCAAAGCAAAATCATTCTATTTGTAAATCACACCTTCTGTACTAATTAACACTTTACTTATTCCATTAACAGATAAGCCTAAATGAAATACTTGAGAGCATTTGGTGTGTCTATATACAGCTGTAAATAAAGATGTAATTTCTGTTATCACTGCTGTCTTGTTAGACGATATGTTCCTACTATTGTTGTTAGGCCTCCTGTATATGATTTTTAAAATCAAGACATTAATTCACAGATAAAAGTTGAACCATCCATCCTTTTGGGGTCGCGGGGGGTGCTGGAGCCTATCTCAGCTGCATTCGGGCGGAAGGCAGTATACACCCTGGACAAGTCGCCACCTCATCGCAGGTAAAGTTGAACCAATTCCCCCCCAAAAAAAATTGTCCTCATGTATTTATTATTATTGACATCTAAAAGCATATGTCTCCAACTAGCACACTGACATGCCACCTACATGCTTTCCTCTATGTGAAAGGCTTTTAGTATAACTAAAATTATAACTAACTAAACAATGATTTTTAAACCCCATAGGGAACATTCCATTATTCCCCTCTATTTCCTCTCTAAAATCAAACTTTGCTTTGACAACAAAAGACGAGTCATTCCTCCAACTCCTTTTTTTCTATTTTAATCCTTACTTCAAAATATTTAAAGCAAACTGTAGTGTTACTGTGTGTGTCCACACGCGTGTCGCTGCTCCAAATAAGAAATAGTACTGCTCGCCTAATACATTGTTTAAATGTACTAATTGTAATGAATAATGCGTCTGTGTCTCTTAAACGCTGTGGTCCATAGACCTTTAATTAACAAAACTGCAGAATTATGTCTAGACATACTTAAGCTTACTTCAGTGACTTCCTGTTCATGCATGATCATCTTCAAAATAAAAGTGTGCCTTTATTTTCTTACGTTTTACCACTAGCACTATCTTATCAAAATGTTGTTTATCAAAGCTAACTGATAACTATTGGAATTAACATGTATCTGCCTTTATTCATTGTGTTCCTGTCATTAATTATAGTTAGTAACTGAATGCATGGTGAACCACAAATGGGAAGTCTTGCTTTTCTAATGATGTTATGATCACACCTAGAATTCATATGTCTTAAATGTAACATTGTTATGTTGTAGTCTATTTAATTCACACACAACAGGAGACGAACATAGGAATAAACAAAACGCTGACAGCTAACTAAAGGTAAATCAAACTCTAATAGCCAAACACACCATCAATACAATACACAATAGAGATATATAGAATGCTTTACATCAAAGTTCTTAGAATTTGACCTTCTTGACCTCAGCGGTCAAAACCAGAAAGACAATTTCAACACAATAATTTCAGTTTTAACCCTTTTATATACTTGTTCCTGCGCACTTGGCAACACTTCCACTATATATTCAGTTTTACAATTGTATATTGTGATTAACATGGTTTGGAGTACTAATGCACTCTCAAGTTCAAGAACACAACAGCCACCAACTGACATGTTGACCAATACGACCCTCTACAACACACACGTGCCTTAGGCCTCTACAGGATAGGAGGACTTTGACAAGACGAACAGACACACAGACAGCTGTGATTATTTGTATCCTGTATGGTTCATCTTCGCCTTAAGTACTGTATGTATACTGTATGTTTGCTTAGTACTTAATATCTAGCAGGTCTCATCAGGAGATATACTACATTTGGGCCTTAACTGCCTTATGCACAAAAAATATTTTTCCAGGTCAGGAAAATTTTTCATTTTGGGGCCTCTGAGGTCCGTGGGTGTCAGCTGGGCGCATTGGAAGTTTTTGCGTCGCTTCTGTCTCTTATGATTTATCTCTTTTATAGACTTCTATATATGTCAGTGATGCTATAGAAATGTAATTACTGTATATGCAACATATTATATCACACATCTTAATAAGATTGAGCATTCAAACAACATACTATCCATGCATTTTTCCACATTCCCAGCAACAAAAGAGTAGTAGTGTACAGAAAATGTGAAACAAATTCCAAGTCCTCAGTCAAACTTTTTAATCACCAAACAACACAACAAACAGTCACTGGTCTTCTTTTTTTTCCCTAGAGCTTTGCACTCCTCCCATGCAGCCCACATGCACACACACACACACACACACACGCATGCACGCAAACAGACACACACATGTATACAGCAGGCTTACATTCCAAAACTCCATATTCTCCATACTCTCTTATTCCCAACTTTAAATATTTTATCATCTTATACTTTTACAATGTATTCATAGTTACTTGTTTAGTAACGTATTTGTTTGATTATTTAAATGTTCTGTAGGCTCTTATTTTATTAGTATCCTATTTTAATACCCTCACAATATCTAGCGCAGGCATTAATTTGTTCCCCTTTTTGTATGCGTCTTTTTCTTAACTTTAACCCCGGTCCCCATGTTGGGATTTAGGCCTGCACTGTAAAACCCCTGTCTTTGACGGACTATCAGTAAGCTTTTTATAACCTCTTGTTCAATCAAATTTCTTCAGGCATTTTAAAACTCATGTCCCCCAAATGAAAGGATCCCCATGTGCCTTTATTAGCCTTCCCTATAACATTCCTTCACTATAATTTTTGGAAAATTATAGTAACAATGTTGTCTTACACTGGTCGGAGATCAAACCCGTTTTTCCAGATTTCCCAAACCAACACCAAAGCACCCGGCTTGGCAGCTGCTCCAAGACCATGAGCTCTATGTCTCATATAAATGATTGGGCCCTTTTTCGCCTGTTGTTTTTCTGAGTCCAGTCCTGAAAGTGCTGGTTAAAGTCATTACACATTTTTTCTCAGTACCCCATGCTGTCTTTACATTTCCCCCTCTTAGTTATTTTCATTTTTTGATCTCCTTTTTTCCTCTCAATAATGTTTTGAACCTGGCTTGGTTTTAACACAACAAATGTTACCATGACTATACTATACTTTACAATGTTCGACTTTCACGCAGCTACCGCAGGGGTCGCCGAGATGAGCGGTCGCATCTTCTTTCGCTCCGGCTAGGAAACACAATCAACTATTCGGATGATCCCACACTTCCTCCTTTTTCTACTGTGGATCACGGATTTATATTTTAAACCTCCTCGGATACTTTACCCTCTTGAAAATGAGAGTCAGGAACGCGAAATGGACATTCACAGAGATTTTTATCTCATCGACAACACATCGGCGAAGCACTTTAGCTTCGGAGCTAACGTGCTAGCCTCGTGCTTGACTGCAGATCGAAACAGAAGAAACATGCCCCTGACTGGAAGGATAGACTGAAGATCAACTATATTATTATTACTTCTACTCTCAGGAGACACTGAACTTAACCCTGGACCTGTAACCACACGGTTAATGTTGTCCCGCCTGGCAAAGCCTAGCAATGCTACTGCTAACGACGCCATCGAAGCTAACTTAGCTGTGGTACCTCCTATCTGCTCATCTCAACTCAAGCTCACCTGTGCTCCAGTGATCGGCGGCTCGACGGAGGACTTCGCCCCGTTCATCGACACGGTCGGCGGCTCGGGGCGGCGGTAGAGGACGACCCAGACATCGGTGAAGGCAGCAGCCCGGCGGCGAGCGGCGCGGTGACTGTAGACATAGACACTCCGGCGGCGCGGCGGCGCGGCGGCGAGCGGCGCGGCGGCGGTCAACGAGGCGACTGTCGACATCGACACCCCGGGTCTGCAGTGGAGACGGTGTGGCGGGGGGTCCATGCGGCCTCTCCCCGGTCCCTGACGGTCGAGGACGCGGCGTCTGGACCCGCGGCATACACAGGATTTAGGGGCTCTTTCATACTACCACGGTCTTTGTTCTCAAACGGACCAAAGCCCGCGAACATGAAATCCACCCCTACCCCCACCCCCAACCCCCTACCTGGCCCCCCCCTCTCCAACTCCGCCCCTCCCCCTTCACCTGGATGAAGATCAATATGCCTCTCTCTCCCTTCTCTCCCTCCTGCTCCCCTAAGCAGCTCCAGCCAAACAACGAACTGAACTTCTCTCCAACTTCAACTTAAATAACAACCATCAACTTTTCTGGACAGTACCACTACACAGCGGACTCTGATGCTCTTTTTGGTTCCAGTGGACTACACATCATCCACCTTAATGTGAACAGCCTCTCTGGAACCAAACTCGACCAAATCAGAGAAATTTTCCTCAACAAGAAGGTAAAAATCCTGTGTTTTTCTGAAACCAAATTTGATCAAAGTGTTTCTGACTCAGAGATAGAAATAGAAAACCTTTTGGTTATCAGAAAGGACAGGAATAAACATGGCGGGGGCGTTTGTATGTATATTCACCAGGATATAAAATACATAACTCGCACTGATCCTAACCACAATGACCTTGAATCTGTGTGGGCGGAAATCAAATTTAAAAACGTTAAGCCGGTACTGATAGGGACTGTTTACAGACCCCCTAATCAGAGTGATTTCTATGGGGCTCTGGAGGAGTGCTTGGCTGGGGCAGACAACGTGGAGAAAATTATAACTGGAGATCTGAACACAGATATTCAACGCAGAGATGCGCCTGTCTTCAGATCCTACAGCAAGTTTTGTAATCTACACGGTCTTTCTCAAATAATAACATTACCTACAAGGGTGTGTGATTGCACCCAATCAACCATAGATCTCATTCTCACTTCAGAGCGGCCTAAAATAAAAAATAGTGGGGTCATGATCTGTGGTCTTATCGACCACTATCTAACCTTCTGCACCCGCAAAATAGCTAAAGCCAATGGCCACATAACAGCCCAATCCAGATCCCTTAAAAAATACTCCAGTGATAATCTCAATTTAAAATTAGATGAGTGGGACTGGTCCCCTGTGCTCACGAGCAACCTGGTCGATGTTGCTTGGGATCGCTTCAAAACAGCGTTCCTAAAGATACTAAATGACATGGCTCCCGTGAGAACAGTCAGGATCAAAGCCCGCTCTGAACCATGGATGAATCCGGACCTGTTAGCTGCCATAAAAGACAGAGACAGAAAATACTCAGAATACCAAAAGTTTAAAACAGAAGTAGATAAACAACCCAATAATAACCTCAAATCACTCCTTTCAACTCTCAAAAAGCCATGCAATAAATTAAGAAATAAGACAACCAACCTGACTAAATCCTTAAAAAAAAATTATATTAACGACAAAATAGAGGAAAACACAAATAGGCCACGTGAGCTCTGGAAAATCCTCAACAACCAGCTTCCCGGTTGCAGCCAAAAACTTAAAACCAGACTCACCAACATCAGCATCAAAGAGGGTGACTCCCTCATTACAGACAAAATGGAGGTAGCAAGCAGACTTAACACCTTTTTCACCAACATAGCCGCAACTCTTGTCAACAAGCTGTCCCACCACTCTGGTCGCTTTGGTGTAGAACACATTAAGCCTTCTACAGAAAGCTAGGAGTATCCAACAACGATTTCCAATTAGAAATGGTCTCAGCTGATGAGGTGCTTAATAAATTGAGTGCGCTCCACCCAAACAAGGCCACCAGCCTTGACAATATCCCCTCCAGATTTCTCAGGGACTCTGCCTCCATCATTGCCCCAATCATCACGCACATAATAAACCTCTCAATTTCACAAGGCCAAGTACCAAAAGATTTTAAGATAGCAAGAGTAACTCCCCTCTTTAAAAAAGGAAGCAAATTGGAACCTGGCAACTACCGACCTGTTTCTATTCTCAGTTCCATTTCGAAAGTAATGGAAAAAATAGTTTATGAACAAGTCGATAGTTACTTTGCCACCAATAAACTCATGTACAAATTCCAATCCGGCTTCAGAACTAACCACTCTACTGACACATGCCTTCTCTATCTGACCGACCACATCAAACATGAGGTGGACGCGGGCAAATACTGCGGCATGGTCATGCTGGACCTTCAGAAGGCCTTTGACACCGTTGACCACGCTTACTGTTGGATAAGCTCAGAGCAATCGGATTCGACAAAACCTCATCGAGCTGGATGCAATCTTACTTGGAGGGAACAGGTGGTAGAGGTGAACGGCATCATGTCCCCCTCACCCCCCCCCCCCCTCTCTCTCTCAGTAAGCTGTGGAGTCCCCCAAGGCAGTATATTAGGGCCTTTACTGTTCCTAATATACATAAACGACTTGTCATCGGCATGCGACTGTGAATTGTTCTTGTTTGCGGATGACTCTGCCCTGCTGGTATCCGGCAAGGACGAGTCACAGGTGGAGAAAATCCTCAGTGCTGAACTTTGTAGAACTTGCACCTGGCTCACTGACAACAAGCTATCCATACACTTGGGTAAAACGGAATCCATCCTGTTTGGGTCCCACATCAACCTTAAGAAAGTCAAAGACTTCACTATAAAAGTGGGTGACATTGTTATCACCAGGAAAGATGAGGTCACCTAGAGGCAAATTTTTTCTGTGATAAAATGGCAACCAAGGTAATCAAAAAGGTCAACCAACGAACAAGATTTCTCTATAGAATCTCCTCTCTGGTCAACAAAAGCACCATGAGGATTCTAGCGGGAACTCTCGTTCAACTCTTTTTCGATTACGCATGCACCTCCTGGTACCCTAGCACCTCCAAAACCCTCAAATCTAAACTCCAAACATCCCAGAACAAGATAGTCAGATTACTTCTAGACCTCCACCCCAGATCACACCTCACTCCTACCCACTTTAAAGTGGGCTGGCTCAGGGTGGAGGACAGAGTAAAACAACTTGCACTGAGCCTAGTCTATAAAATCCGCTACACCTCCCTGATACCGAAGTACATGTCAAACTACTTCCTTAACGTAAATGACCGCCATAACCACAACACCAGGGGGAGCTCCACTAACCACGTTAAACCCAGATTCCGATCTAACAAAGGTCTTAACTCATTCTCTTTCTATGCCACATCAATATGGAATGCGCTCCCAACAGGTGTAAAAGAAAGGGCATCTCTATCCTCCTTCAAAACCGCAATAAAAGTACACCTCCAGGCAACTTCAGCCCTAAACTAACACCCTCCCCGGATTGTTAATAATCAAATGTAGATACTTTTTCTTATGCCTTCTGATCTCTCTCTCTCTCTCTCTCTCTCTCTCTCTCTCTCTCTCTCTCTCTCTCTCTCTCTCTCTCTCTCTCTCTCTCTGTCCACTACTTGCTGTACATATCCTACCAAGTCATACCTACACTGTTTCAATGTCCATTTCTCTGTTCTCAATTGTTGATGACCGAAGTGATGACAACAACCAAACCTAACCCCCCCTCCACATCCCACACCCCGGATTGTAAATAATGTAAATAATTCAATTTATATACCCTGATGATTATCTTGTGTGATGACTGTATTATGATGATAGTATATATCTGATAGTATATATCTGTATCATGAATCAATTTAAGTGGACCCCGACTTAAACAAGTTGAATAACTTATTCGGGTGTTACCATTTAGTGGTCAATTGTACGGAATATGTACTTCACTGTGCAACCTACTAATAAAAGTCTCAATCAATCAATCAAACCAATCTACTACCTGTCTTACCGTTTTGAGAAGATAGGCCCTCTTCTTACTGCACTCACATTGTTATTTAGCATACTTTGATTGATTGATTGAAACTTTTATTAGTAGATTGCACAGTGAAGTACATATTCCATACAATTGACCACTAACTTTACTCATTCTACTATTAACACGTTTTCACTTCATTTCGTCAAAAGTGCAATTGCGGTTTACTGCTGCCTGATGAAGTGAACTATTTTAGTTACAGCAAAATGGTCCATTTCTAGAACCAACTTTTCACAACATCTGATTTCCATACAGTGCAAAAGTACATCTTTTAAATACTAACTTAAATGCAAGAGTTACTTTATCTTGCCGTACCACCCTGTAACCAAAAAGGATCAAAGGGCAGGACAATTTTTATCCAAGCTTCACTTGGATAAAAATTAATCACATTACTCAATTATATTCATCCATCCATTTTCTACCGCTTGTCCCTTTCGGGGTCGCGGAGGGTGCTGGAGCCTATCACAGCTGCATTCGGGCGGAAGGCGGGGTACACCCTGGACAAGTCGCCACCTCATCGCAGGGCCAACACAGATAGACAGACAACATTCACACTTACTTTCACACACTAGGGCCAATTTAGTGTTGCCAATCAATCTATGCCCAGGTGCATGTCTTTGGAGGTGGGAGGAAGCCGGAGTACCCGGAGGGAACCCACGCAGTCACAGGGAGAACATGCAAACTCCACACAGAAAGATCCCGATCCCGGGATTGAACTCAGGACCTTCGTATTGTGAGGCACATGCACTAATGACTTATTTTAAAATCATGGCCTGAGGATATCCTCTAAGAATAACAATCAATTACATTTTATTTATTTAGCCCTTAATCACAAGTGCCTCAAAAGTCTTCACAAACTCACAAAAACATCCGCTGTTCCAAACCCACATATTATGTGTCCCTACTTCTCCAAACGTCTGAACACATGCACATTTCATCCTGTAGAATTAGATGCCCTTAGACCCCGAATGAACCTTGAGCAAGTCACCAAATTCTGCACTGCACTGTAGGACACCAACAATGACTTTACTGCTTTAATTTGTCCGCGTCAACAGAAGTGTTCCAATGAAGCCATATGGAAAGTTGGGGGAGGAGTAAAGGTGTGTTCCATTTGTGAGCGAGCCAACTCTGTCACACACTGGAGCCTGAACATCAGATGCAAAGGACAGAGGGACTCAGGTATGGTTCTGCTCTATTTGGTCAACTGAGACTCCTTTAATGTGGATTATTTTTCAGACAGAACTACTAACTTTGTCTTGCTGTGAAACATACAAATATTTCAACTTGCATCTTCCCATAATAAGAGTAGGTATGGCTGAAACAGACAAGTTTCGAAATGATGCAACAGACTGCCAACAATATATTTGTTTAAGGTAATATTTTGTAACTGTTGGAAAAACTGGATTAGTGGGCAAATTACATTGCACCAAAATCAAACAGAGGAAATAGAAAAATAAATGGTTTGCACTCATGATTTTATATTTTCCCAGGGATCTCAAAAATGAGGCTGACAAAGGTAAAAAGACAAAAGACCAACCACCAACAGTCCCCAAAGTTGGCTCTATTGAAGTGGTGAGTTATTTGTCTGCGTTCCTTCATATCATATCATATATATATATATATATATATATATATATATATATATATATATATATATATATATATATATATATATATATATATATATATATATATATATATATATATATATAGTGATTTTACTTTTTAGTTAACATGCACACAGTATTCCTGTATTTATCGAAATATTGAAAACAACTTGTGAGCCATGTGTACACCTTCTTCCGAATGCCAATTTCGAATAGTCACTTTCCAAATACTGAAATCCTGACTCTTAACACCCAAATGCCTGTATCATTCTGAAAAGAATGCGTCTGAAAAAAATGCTTGCTTGTGGTATTGTGCATGCTTCACTGCTCAGATTGCAAATGATTTTGGAATTTGTTTAGGTCTATTGGAGGCAATAAAGGATGTCTGGGGTAAAGAATAACAATGTATTATTATCTTATGGAGTACTACATCAATTTAAGTTCCGCAACAGGACTTTTTTTTTAGCCTCAAGTATCTAAAAAACTTCTGAGGCAGCTTTTTTCCATGTAATTGCTCAATAAATTACATGGGTCAATAAAAAGCATTAAAAATCATTAGATACATTTTGTATTAGTGATATTGTTATTATAAGCGCTAACACAGACAAACTATTCATCCATCCATCCATCCATTTTCTTCCGCTTATCCGAGGTCGGGTCACGGGGAAAGCAGCCTAAGCAGGGAAGCCCAGACTTCCCTCTCCCCAGCCACTTCATCCAGCTCCTCCCGGGGAATCCCGAGGCGTTCCCAGGCCAGCCGGCAGACATAGTCTTCCCAACGTGTCCTGGGTCTTCCCCGTGTCCTCCTACCAGTCGGACGTGCCCTGAACACTTCCCTAGGGAGGCGTTAGGGTGGCATCCTGACCAGATGCCCGAACAACCTCATCTGGCTCCTCTCGATGTGGAGGAGCAGCGGCTTTAATTTGAGCTCCTCCCGGATGACAGAGCTTCTCACCCTATCTCTAAGGGAGAGCCCCGCCACCCGGCGGAGGAAACTCATTTCGGCCGCTTGTACCCGTGATCTTGTTCTTTTGGTCATAACAAAAAGGCTCATGACCATAGTTGAGGTTGGGAACGTAGATCAACCGGTAAATTGAGAGCTTTGCCTTCCGGCTCAGCTCCTTCTTCACCACAACGGATCGATACAGCGTCCGCATTACTGAAGACACCGCACCGATCCACCTGTCGATCTCACGATCCACTCTTCCCTCACTCGTGAACAAGACTCCGAGGTATTTGAACTCCTCCACTTGACAGTCCGATACCCCATTCTCTCTGAGCACTCCCCACGGGACCTCCCGAGGGACACGGTCGATTGCCTTCTCCAAGACCACAAAGCACATGTAGACTGGTTGGGCAAACCCCCATGCACCCTCAAGGACCCTGCCGAGAGTATAGAGCTGGTCCACAGTTCCACGACCAGGATGAAAACCACACTGATACCCCTGAATCCGAGGTTCGACTATCCGGCGTAGCCTCCTCTCCAGTACACCTGAATAGACCTTACTGGGAACGCTGAGGAGTGTGATCCCAAGATAGTTGGAACACACCCTCCGGTTCCCCTTCTTAAAGAGAGGAACCACCACCCCGGTCTGCCAATCCAGCGGTACCGCCCCGATGTCCACGCAATGTTGCAGAGTCTTGTCAACCAAGACAGCATCCAGAGCCTTAAGGAACTCCGGGCGGATCTCATCCACCCCAGGGGCCTTGCCACCCAGGAGCTTTTTAACTACCTCAGCAACCTCATCCCCAGAAATAGGAGAGCCCACCACAGATTCCCCAGGCACTGCTTCCTCACAGAAACATGTGTTGGGGGGATTGAGGAGGTCTTCGAAGTATTCCCTTCACCGATCCACAACATTTGCAGTCGAGGTCAGCAGCACACCATCCTCACCATACACGGTGTTGACAGTGCACTGCTTCCCCTTCCTGAGGTGGCGGATGGTTGTCCAGAATCACTTCAAAGCCGTCCGGAAGTCGTTTTCCATGGCTTCCACAAACAGACGTATATTACCCGAGGGGGCGTGCAGGCTTTGAGCCGGGGGGCAACAAGAATTGCCATCCCAGCCCGTCACCTCTCACTGCGTGCAACGCCAGAGTGAAAGAGAGTCCATCCCCTCTCGAGAGAACTGGTTCCAGAGCCCTTGCTGTGCGTCGAAGTGAGTCCGACTATATCTAGCCGGAACTTCTCCACCTCGCGCACTAGCTCAGGCTCCTTCCCCCCCAGCAAGGTGACGTTCCACGTCCCAAGAGCTAGCTTATGTAGCCGAAGATCGGACCGCCAAGTGCCCTGCCTTCGGCTGCCGCCCTGCTCACTTGCTCCCGACCTCTATGGCCCCTCCCCTATGGCCCCTCCCATGAGTGGTGAGCCCATTGGAGGGGGGGACCCACGTTGCCTCTTCGGGCTGTGCCCGGCCGGGCCCTATGGGGACAGGCCCCACCTCCGGGCCTTGCTCCAGAGGGGGCCCCTGGTGACCAGCGTCCAGGCAAAGGAAATCTGAGTCCTCGTTTTGTGTTTTTTATAAAGGTCTTCGAGCTGCTCTTTGTCTGATCCCTCACCTAGGACCTGTTTGTCTTGGGAGACCCTACCAGGGGGCATAGAAGCCCCCAGACAACATAGCTCCTAGGATCATTGGGACACGCAAACTCCTCTACCACGATAAGGTGGCAGCTCAGAGTGCCTAAACGTTTTGCTTCCAAGGGCCAAAGTGAAAATCTGCCAATGGGCCGTGGGCCAAAAATTTTAATTTTAAGTGTGAAACACAAATAGTCAAAAAGTTACTATATTTAGCACCAGTAACAATGTTACTATGTACATGGACCGGGAAAAAATTATTAGAGTATGATGTGCATTTTCATGCAACACACCTTGAATCGTAATGCTTTACTTTGTGCACCATATAACGTAAACGGAAAGGTGTGTTATTGTTTGTGCCATAGCGCAAGCAGTGACTTCCTCCGTGAACAAACATGGCTCTGTACATTTCTGCTTGTCCGACGTTTTCATGGTATTTATTTATCATTTTTTCCATCTGTTCACTACTTTTGTTTTACCTCTCTTTTTGAGATGGAGCTGTGCTGTGCCTTTTATGTTGTGAAATTCTCGCAATTAGCACTGGTCGTTAACAGTTCGTTAAAACGATAACCCTTCTTGTATTGTTACATCGACACATGACACTCAAGACCATACTTTTGTTTTTGCTAGTCTTGGTTTTAGAGCAACAAACTCAACATTATATAACGCTCCGTCTGTACCACGGCTGCAACAATTAGTTGACATTGTTGACAAATGTCTATAATAAAATTTGTCGCCGACAATTATACTTATCGACAAGAGTCGATAACTCACAAAAACAACACCAGTGATAACATGTAATGTGTGAGGATATTTCCTCCTATTCTTGTTAAAAACATGAATACCTTGCTCATTCTGCAAAGCGTACCTTTTTTTATGGCAGCACATCTGTAATACGCAAACATTTAAAGGGGAGGCATGATGTCGAACATTTGGAGGGAGGATGCGGACACAGCTTCTACCTTGCGAGCTATCTAACAAGAGTAAGACGAAGTTGTGTGAAAAATAATGCCCAGGTCTGAGTTATATAGTGCTTTTCTCGAGTGACTCAAAACGCTTTACATTGTGAAACCCATTATCTAAGTTACATTTAAACCAATGTGGGTGCCACTGGGAGCAGGTGGGTAAAGTATCCGGCCCTTTGTACGTCCCTGTCCGGCCCGCGTGAGGCCAATTATAAATAACAAAATAAATTTAAAAAGTATCTATTTCGAGTGTGCAATACAACAGGGCTGCTTTTGTTTTGAAAAGCGTTATTTGTATTACTTCCGTGTGGACGTATGCTCGTGCGCGCAGCGGCAATCACAAATACAAAATAAATTAAAAAAAACATCTTTGTCGTGCGTGCAATACAACTGTGCTGCTTTTATTTTGAAAAGTGTTATATGTGCGTATGTCCTGTGAGGGAAGGCGCACAGCGGTTATCCCCGAGACGCTAAAAAGAGAAAAGTTGATGACGAATGGCGTGTTTTAAAAAAGACATGGACTGCCAAGTAAAGGTAAAGCCGTGTGCTTATTTGTGGTACACATGTTGCTGTGTTTAAAGAATATAGTGTAACGACCTGCTGAAGTAGATGTTGTCTTCTTGAGTTGTGTAAATGAGAAGTGAGGAGACGTGCGTGTGGAAGGAACGAGATATGTTGAGCTGTGTTAGTATAGCTTGCTCAATAAAAGTTTAAAAATTGCGTCAGACTTGCTGTGCACTTCTTCTGGACGCTACAATTGGTGTCAGAAGTAAAACTTTGCGCATACTGCGCTGCTTGTGTGCTACGTCATCGGGAGGTACGTGCCACGTGAGGAGCTCGCCGCAAAGAGAGAGAGAGAGACAGAGAGAGAGAGAGAGAGAGAGAGAGCGTTTACAGGTGCAGCCACGCTGCTTGCCACGGGGGGAATTCCGCCCTCAATGAAGACTCCCAGGTTTGATGGCAAGGCGAACTGGGAGGCATTTCATCCCACTTGTGACATCAATTGTAGCGTCCAGAAGAAGTGCACACCAAGTCTGACGTTCTTTTTAAACTTTTATTGAGCATGCTATACTAACACAGCTCAACTTATCTCGTTCTTTCCAAAAGGAAAACCAATCCTCACTCCTCATTTCCGCAACAGCAACGCTTCTTCCTTCTTCGCCAATCACCTTACAGACGTGCTACGTTCACAACAAAGAGGATGCAGGATGAAGTGACAGAAATTGAAATTTTTGTATTGTAATATACATCAGGAAGTGTTGTGTAAGAAAGTGTTAAAAATAAAACCATCAAAAGCCATCTGCTTTTGTATAAAGATAAGTTAGGTTAAATGAAAATATTATTATTATTATTATCTATCTTACGGTATATCAAAAATAATTTGTGCAAAACTTAATTGAAATATTGTCGGTGTGGCCCTCCAGCAGTGCTCGGGTTGCTCATGCGGCCCCCGGTAAAAATTAATTGCCCACCCCTGATATAACTATAACTCACTTTGAGGAAGTTAGATTTTGTGTTTTGTTTGTTTTCATTGCTGTTATTTTAACTGTTTTTTTAAAATACATAAACAAGGTTAATATTTTTAGCACTTTGCCTTTCCTTTCTTTTAAATGGATAACATTTTAACATTTAGTAATAACAAATTTTGTAACAGCTGAATGAGCAGTACAGTTAAAGTATAAATACATATTTATTAATGAATTAGTCTTCTTTGTTGTTTGTAAGCACATGCCTAAAATATCTTAAACTGCATTTAGAAATCGATGGAAAAATTAGAGCCATTAAATATGTGTACACATTATTATCAGATTAGTCGACTAATCGTTAAGATAATCGTTGACTAATCAACTATCAAACTGATCGTTAGTTGCAGCCCTAGTCTGTACATGTTGAAATAAATAAACTCAGCAATATATAACGCTACTTCTGTACATGTTGAATAATTAAACATAACCGCATATAACACTACTTCTGTACATGTTGAAAGGGGGAAACTGCAGCAAGACAACCGCTTTTTCAAGACTAATACATTTAGTTTGTCCCCCCCTACCACCGATGTATATCTGACATCAAAGACATGTGCAGTATAGATCATTTTAACTCGAATTTCGGAAGAAGTGCTTTTTATACGCTAAAATCTGAATGACTATTGGCATTGATCGGAACATGTGTGAGCAGGTCAGAATAATCCGAATGGGGTGTTTACATGAAGAATTTTCATTCAGGTTTGGCTTTTAATCTGATTAAATGTGTCCATGTGCACATAGTTAATAATAGAAGGCAACTAGATAGCCAACTAGTTAGCCCAGCAAACATGCCATCAATAATTGTGTGACTCATAAGGATGTCCCAAACTTTGTCACTTCTGATACAATACTGATATTGATCCGATATCAGCAGGAATCATTAATCCATCCATTTTCTACCGCTTGTCCTTCTTGGGGTCGCTGGGGTGGCTGAGTACATACTTATATTATTTAGTAGTGTGGAATGTTAGAAAATGTTTGATCAAGCTAAATTACTTAAACAGAGACAATGGTAGATATGGAAAACAGTAACCTATTTATTATTAACCGTCTGGAATGGACTTATGCTGTCTTTAAGTTGAAGTGTACTGGTAATTGTTTTTTGGCGACACCGAGTGATCATAAACAATTATTAAGTTAAGTTATTGACATAGTAAGTTGAATGATGCGGACACGTTTGTTACTGGATGCTTTCTGACACTTCTGGCTTGGAGACTTTGTATGTGTAGTAATATGCAACTACAATTATTTGATAATTGTTTATACTGACAAATATGCTGTTTTATTGTTCAATGATTATTACCTATGTCTAGCTTGTGTGCTATTGTGTGCTCAGCTGTTGTGTAGCTGCTAGCTTCTCGTAGCCCTACAGCCTTTTTACAGCATGTTTACCTTTTGTAAATGACTTTAGTAAAATAGGAGAAATGGTGTGCTTATTGGAGGCCATTTGAAGGGTAACTGGCTGTCTAGAGTTGCACAAATAAACACTTTGCAAGACTGCACGTATCACACATGATATCACACACGAGCAAACACGCTGCAGTACTGCTTGTATCGCACATGTTGTCACACACAAGTAATTACGCTGCAGGACTGCTAGTATCGCACAAGATATCAGACACAAGTAAACTGCCTGTAGTAAAACTAATATTAGAAAGTTCAGATTCAAGCCGATATAATCAAATACTTGTTTTTTATGCTGGTATTGGACCAATATGTGGTATCAACATAGATCGGGGCACTCGTTGTGAGTTTAAAAAGGTCAGTATGAATATTTATACATATTGAACACACCAAAACTCGGCTCGACTCGGCGGGCCAAATTTGACCCCCGGACCCAACATTGGGCACTTCTGATTTATAGCGACGCCATGATCACGAGCTTGTGTGCCAATGGTTTAAATTATTGAGTGGTAAACTGCTTCCTTGCTTACTTGCTTTCTTGCTCAATAAACGTTATTCTAGATCAGGAGTCCCCAAACTATGGCCCATGGGCCGCCAGCGTCCAAAATCCAATCTGTGGAAGTCCAAAGTAAAAAAAATAATAATAATTTTGTTTTTGTTTTTTATTATATTGTAAAAATATGTCCTTTCGAATCCATTTTCTACCGCTTGTTACTCTCTGTGTCTCCTAGCCGCTCAGGCAAATCATATTGTCTAAAAATGCATTTACCCATCGTTAACGTGACATCATGGCGCTCGCGCCGCAACTTGCGGCAAGTGCGCGCTCTTTCAGTCAATTAGTGCGCTATTAAAACATATATATATATATATATATATATATATATATATATATATATATATATATATATATATATATATATATATATATATATATATATATACATATATATACACACACACATATATGCAGCCCCGTTAAATTGTTTTAATCCAATGCGGCCCCCGAGTCAAAAAGTTTGGGGACCTCTGTTCTAGATCATAAATCATGCCTCTAACCTGAATAGTAGAAGGACAAAGACGAATTTCGACAAGTTGATACATTTTGACAGCCAAATAAGACCCGTAAATGGCGAAAATGACACAAAAAGATGCTTGGTTCACCCCCCTTCTCTTCACGCTGATTATGAGTCATTTTTCATCTAAACGGGAATATATGAACATCCTAGCAGTCGGCATCCTAATGACAGCTGTGTAAGTGATGTTTTATTATGTTTGTTGGCTCTCATAAAGTCTGCAGTGAGCAGTCATCAGTCATCAAAAAAAAGCCAATGTCGTGATGCGTTTTTGAAATTAATAATAATAAATGAGCAAAGTATCTAAATATTAAATGCTATTAAAATGTGACCATTACTACATTACATTACGCTCTCAACTAACAAGCAGAGTGTTAAGGTCGGTATCCAGGGGTGACTATAATGTTCCAAAAAGAAAGTCTGCCTTCTCCCAAACAGCCTTTTCCTACAAAGCCATCAAATAATCTAAAGAACAACTCATGTTTTCACAGCTCCTCAAAGGTTGTCCTGCTCACATTAACAATACCTGGCGGGTATTTGACCATCAGATGATACCCTAGCGGGTGCAGTCTACTGACCTCCAGAGTACCAGTCTAATTGTGTAATATCGCCCTCTTGTTTACGTATGCAGTACCAATGGAGTCTATAGCTATTGGATGATAACCTTGTGGGTACCATCTGTTATGTGGATTTTAATAAAAACTGTAGCACTTTATATACTTGCAATATATATATATATATATATATATATATATATATATATATATATATATATATATATATATATATATATATATATATATATATCTGCAATTTAAATGATGCTGCTAAAATACTGTACCTTGTCCGCCCACTGATTTGAAACTTGCACTTTCTCTATATATTGCACTTGTATTTTTAATTGCTTTTCATTATGTAATTTCAATTTTGTTATGTATTTTTAATCCTGTGTAATTTTAATTGTGGATGTAAAATGTGCCATAAAAGGACTACAGATGGAAATTAGCATGGTGCTAAATCTGGGGCAGCCATCTTTAAATGTAACTGCACATTGTCCTTCAAATAAACAAATACAAACTACAAATACAAAAAATTACTTAATCTTATTCATCTCGTTATGAGAACCATAAATTAATTAGCTATTTTTTAATGAGAACTTTGTTTTTTATATAATTTACAATGATTTACTTACTCATTTGTCATAATTTTAAATTTTATTTACTCATTTATTTATTGATTCACTGTGGTTTCTGTTAAAACTGTTATGATACGAAAAGGGGTAGGATTAAATAAACTGTGCTTCAGCCTACTCCTTTTTGGACATGCTGGAAATACCGGTATGTGATGTATCATTGTATGCATTTTCGGAATAAACTGACACCATAACCATTGTTAGGGCCGGAGCAGTGGAGCAAGCACCGCAAGGGCCCTAAAAAAACTGCTCTATTTATTATTATTATTATTATTATTATTATTGTGTCTGTTTTGATGCTCATTGTCAAATGCTTACAATTTTGTCTATACAGAAAATTGCATGGTTTTTGCTACATATAATAACTATATGCAGTAGGACATGGGCATTAAATGTGTTTTAAATTGCATTAAAAAGTATAAAATTAGATCTGGTACTACGTGCAGAAACCCTTGCTCAATTAAAGATATGCATCAGCTGAGGGATAACATGTCACGACCCAAATAGGACTCTGGACACAGATGCAGGATTTCGGAAAAATATATTTATTCGGACAAGGGAAGGGGTCCAAAACGGGAGAAACAAAACAGGCTATCAGAAACAGAACTAACCTGACCTCTAAACTAAAGAAAATATCAATAACTCAAAACGCTCCGGCTGCGGAGGGAAAAAGGTGCTAAGAACAGAATATATCAAATACAACAAAAAGCGCTCTAACGGAGGCGATGCTAGGAAGCTAATCTTACCTGACAAAGGAACGCTTGCGGTACGCACAAGAAGTTACGAAACACTCTGGCACAGGACAGAAGGAGGACGAGACGTTTATACACATGAGAGAGGGTGACACAGGTGCTGGGCGGCGCTTTCGGTCGGCTGCTTTCTTCACCCGATCTCCTTGGCGAGCGAGCACTTGTCGGGCCGCGAGCCAGATGCGAGGGCATGGGCGCACCAGGGCGTGGGCTGAGGGCACGGAAACCTCTGGCTCCGAGTCTGGGAACACTGGCGGTTGGTAGCCGTAGACACACTTGAAGGGGGAGAAGCCAGTGGCAGAGGTGGGCAAGGAGGTACGCACAAGAAGATACGAAACACTCTGACACAGGACAGAAGGAGGACGAGACATTTATACACATGAGGGAGGGTGACACAGGTGGGCACAATCAGGCAATCAGGAAAGACATCAGACCAGTGATACAGGAGGAAAGGCAAGTGATCTGAAACGAGAGGGAGAGTTAGTATTTCAAAATAAAACAGGAAGTGACAAGACAACCTGAAACCAGACGAAAACCAGACAAGACTTCACCCAGGTGTGACATAACAGTGTCTACTTTGCCACAACAAAAAATATAAAAAAATGTTTATGTACTGACGGACACCAAATTTGGTGCAAGTTTGCACATAGCACCATGGCAATTTGCTAGAATTGCTAACCGTCCCTTGAATAATTGAACAACCCGTATTTAGAAACAATAGTCTCATATTAAGCCTAAAAGGCACGCACTTTGTCCCGTATTTTCATGAGAATGTACAATTGTTAGTAAAATGTCAATGGAATAAACTAACGACAGGCTTTATCAGCAAACATATTCCTAGCCCTTTCCTGTACTGTCACCAATTAGAGGGTGAATTCACCAACTCCTTAATCATGGCCGTAACTACCATTGAGGACACGGAGGTCATGTCCTCTGTAAGTGACAAAAAGAACTGACTGCAAATATACTTTGTGTAGGACATTGTTTGCGCTGTACAACACCATGCGGTAGATCATCGTCTCTCAATATACCATTTTTGGTCACTCCAACAACGTAACGCAATGAAGTCCACTTTTACTTTAAACATTATCCGATCCGAATTGTGCTGTCAACATAGCATTAACAATAAATGATACTGACGTAACTAATGTTGCTTTAAAGGCCTATTGAAACCCACTACTACCGACCACGCAGTCTGATAGTTTATATATCAATGATGAAATCTTAACATTGCAACACATGCCAATACGGCCGGGTTAACTTATAAAGTGGAATTTTAAATTTCCCGCTAAACTTCCGGTTGAAAACGTCTTTGGATGGTGACGTATGCGCGTGACGTAACCAGTGAAACAGAAGTATCGGTACCCCATTGAATACAATACAAAATAGCTCTGTTTTCATCTCATAATTCCACAGTATTCTGGACATCTGTGTTGGTGAATCTTTTGCAATTTGTTTATTTGTTTAATGAACAATGAAGACTGCAAAGAAGAAAGTTGTAGGTGTGATCGGTGTATTAGCGGCGGACTACAGCAATACAACCAGGAAGACTTTGACTCGGATAGCAGACGCGCTAGCCGACGCTAGCCACCGACCGCACGGATGATCGTGGTGAAGTCCTTCGTCCTTCCGTCGATAGCTGGAACGCCGGTGAGCACGGGTGTTGATGAGCAGATGAGGGCTGGCTGGCGTAGGTGGAGCGCTAATGTTTTTATCATAGCTCTGTGAGGTCCCATTATACTAAGTTAGCTTCAATGGCGTCGTTAGCAACAGCATTTTTAAGCTTCGCCAAGCTGGAAAGCATTAACCGTGTATTTACATGTCCCTGGTTTAATAGTATTGTTGATCTTCTGTCTATCCTTCCAGTCAGGGATTTATTTATTTTGTTTCTATATGCAGTTAAGCACGATACTATCACGTTAGCTCCGTAGCTGAGTTAGCTTCAATGGCGTCGTTAGCAACAGCATTTTTAAGCTTCGCCAGGCTGGCAAGCATTAACGATGTATTTACATGTCCCTGGTTTAATAGTATTGTTGATCTTCTGTCTAACCTTCCAGTCAGGGATTTATTTATTTTGTTTTTTATATGCAGTTAAGCACGATGCTATCACATTAGCTCCGTAGCTAAAGTGTTTCGTCAATGTATTGTCGTGGAGATAAAAGTCACTGTGAATGTCCATTTCGCGTTCTCGACTCTCATTTTCAAGAGGATATAGTATCCGAGGTGGTTTAAAATACAAATCCGTGATCCACAATAGAAAAAGGAGAGAGTGTGGAATCCAATGAGCCAGCTTATACCTAAGTTACGGTCAGAGCAAAAAAAGATATGTCTTGCACTGCATTCTAGTCCTTAACTCTAAAGTTCCTCATCCACAAATCTTTCATCCTTGCTCAAATTAATGGGGTAATCGTCGCTTTCTCGGTCCGAATCGCTCTAGCTGGATTGAAAACAATAGGAAAATATGAGGAGGCTATCAACTGACTACGTCATGCTACTTCCGGTAGGGGCAAGGCTTTTTTTTATTAGATACCAAAAGTTGCGATCTTTATTGTCGTTGTTCTCTACTAAATCCTTTCAGCAAAAATATGACAATATCGCGAAATGATCAAGTATGACACATAGAATGGATCTGCTATCCCCGTTTAAATAAAAAAAAAACAATTTCAGTAGGCCTTTAACATGAATTGATGTGATGTGATGTGAAACGCTGTCGGTATAATGCTGTGGTTGTTTTAGTCAGATGCCGCCCCACCCTGAAGGCAAAACATGCGCTCTGCTTAAGGCTTTGTGATCAGTGGGGGAGCCTGTTTTGTGTGAGAAAAAACACATTCATGTAAATTATTGAATGACAAGGCGCTTCATGTACAATTTTACCTCAAATGTATTCCTGGCCACGTCACTGTTAAGAATATAAACACACATTTTCCACATGGACTTCCGGTGTCTCCGTGGCTGGCGTCATTAGTACTGACTTTGCAAAGCAGAAGGTTTTGGTTCCAAAAATTTGGTATGCTTTTTAAATGTATGTTTTAATGACGTAAAAATTAATAAATATTAATAAAAAAGTGGACTGTTACAAAATCATGCAGATTGTCAAAGATGTTAGATAATATAACAAGTGATAGTTATACCTCAAAGAAAGCTTTTGTTCCAATCCAATCTACTTTATTTATATAGCACATTTAACAAACAAAAAACATTTCAGAAAGTGCTGCACAGGAGTTAAATCACACATTTAAAAGCAGGATAAAACTGAGGAGAGTCAATTGTAAAAAAACATTGAACTAAAAATAGAATAAATATGTTTGTACATAAAAGAAAAGAAAATAGGCTATCCATCCATCCATCCATTTTCTACTGCTTATTCCCTTTGGGGTCGCGGGGGGTGCTGGAGCCTATCTCAGCTACAATCGGGCGGAAGGCGGGGTACACCCTGGACAAGTCACCACCTCATCACAGGGCCAACACAGACTAAAATCACACAATTCTCATGCTGGTTTAAAAGCCAAGGAGTAAAAATATTTTTTAAGGCGTGATTTAAAAGACATTAAAGAGAGAGCCTTCCGAATAGCAAGTGGGATATCGTTCCAAAGTTTTGGAGCCACAGCAGAAAATGCACGATCCCCTCTGGGTTTTAATCATGGATTACCTGCTCAAAGTCATTAAAATACTAAACTGATTTATTGTTTGCTAAGAGTCTTAAATTATAAAAACTGGATCATAAAACAGTGTTAATCTGCTGTTCCAAATTTAAAATCATTATCCAACTTAAAACCGAGATTTGTGCCGGTGGGTTCAAAATAAGGCAGAGGGGTCCAGGTCACTGGGGTGAGCATTCTGGTTTACTTTTGCATCAAATACAATTACTTCCGTCTTGTTCTCATTTAAATTCAAGAAGTTTACTGTCAACCATGCTTTAATGTCCTCAAAACAATTTAAGTGGTTCTAAACACGTGTCACTTTTCTTTTTTAGAGGGACATGTATTTGTGTATCATCAGCATAAAGATGATACTGATATGATAATATATTTAAAAAATAAGTGGCTGGCTGGTTTGGGTACCGACATGCAGACAGCATGCATTGGCTTCTTCCCCCGTTGAGGGGCTCCGTCCCCTGGCCGGGACTCGTATTGGCACGTTGCTGTGTGGATGGCCAGGATGCGATGTTTGCATTGGGCATGGGGGTTGTGCAGTTTTTCTGCGTTCGGTTGCTGGTATGGACTCTGTAGAGTTGGGTTGGGGTGGGCGGGTACTGGCTTTGTTTGGCAGGAGGTGGACTCGCGTGGCGTCGTGTTAAAGTGGTCTGGTGCGCCTGCGGGTCATGGGCCGTGGGGGGGGGTGCTCCTGGCCGTAGTTCCTGGTTGTCGCCTGCATGGACTGGGGGGGCGGTATGTCACACACACTCACACACATATAAGACTTTGGGGGATTGTCCTGCGGGAAGGCATGGAGGCTATCAACTGACTACATCACATGGACAAAGATGAGACCTTCTAGAGCAGGGGTCTCAGTCACGCGGCCCACGGGCCATTTGCGGCCCCCAAGACGTTATTTTGCGGCCCCCACCTTAATATGAAAGTTTAATGTTAGTGCGGCCCGCAAGTTTTATATGAATGGCACAGTGTGGTAACATACTTGCCAACCCTCCCGATTTTCCCGGGAGAATCCCGAATTTCAGTGCCCGGGGGGAACCATTCTCCCGAATTTCTCCCGATTACCACATGGACTCCGATATTGGGGGCGTGCCTTAAAGACAGTGTCTTTGGCGTCCACTTTGACTCCATACGTGCCGGCAAAGTCACATAGTATACGACGCTTTTACGCTCACACGAGTGAATGCCAGGCATACTTATGTGAGCCATACAGGTCACACTGAGGGTGGCCGTATAAACAACTTTAACACTGTTACAAATATGCGCCACACTGTGAACCCACACCAAACAAGAATGACAAACACATTTTGGGAGAACATCCGCACCATAACACGACATAAACACAACAGAACAAATACCCAGAACTCCTTGCGGTACTAACTCTTCCAGGACGCTACAATATACACCCCCGCCCCCCCACCCCGCCCACCTCAACCACGCCCACCTCAACCCTCAACTGCTTCCTCTCTCCAGCTCAACTATGCGAGAGGAAGCGCTGCCAGGTGTCTAGCAGCAAGAAGTAGGCAAGAGAAGCCATGTTCAGGTTCACAGATTTATTTATTGTTACTTCTCACATAATAAGTGTGTTGTCTGTCTAATTGTAATAAATGCAGACGAGGTGTGTTGGCTGAGTTCTCAACGTTTACTCACATAGCATGCTCATAACCACATTCTAGCTGCCGACATGGCTTTCACCGGGGCTATCGCACATGTCGTCACTACTGTTGCATGCTGGGTAGTGTAGTTCTTATATTCCCTAGCTCATGGGTGTCAAACTCTGGCCCGCGGGCCAAGTTTGGCCCGCCGTGTAATTTCACTTGGCCCGTGAGGTGATATCAAATTAACACTGGAGCTGGCCCGCCGATCATATACAGCGGTGCCGCGGTACACCGCTAATTCTCATACTTGCCAAACCTCCCGGGAGACCAGATTTCAGTGCCCCTCCCAAGAATTGTAACATCCCCTTTTCATCCAGTCCGAGTGCTGGCCCAATTACATATTATGTGCGGCTTTGGCACGCACACAGACTCTTCCGGGATGCTACAAGGTGTGTGTGTGTGTGTGTGTGGGGGGGGGGGGGGGGCGGCGGCGGGGTTTGGAGGTAGCGGGGGTGTATATTGTAGCGTCCCGGAAGAGTTAGTGCTGCAAAGGGCTATGGGTATTTGTGCTGTTGTGTTTATGTTGTGTTACTGTGCGGATGTTCTTCCAAAATGTGTTTGTCATTCTTGTTTGGTTTGGATTCACAGTGTGGCGTATATTTCTAACTATGTTAAAGTTGCTTATACGGCCACTCTCAGTGTAAACTGTATCGCTGTTGATAAAGTATGCGTTGCATTTACGTGTGTGTGCGTACAGGAGCCGCTCATATCTTGTGACTGGGCGGGCACGCTGTTAGAAGGGATGAAAAGCGCACTTGACGTCAGCTTGTAGAGGACGTTAAAAGTAGTGCCTGTAAGGCACGCCCCCAAGACTGTGGAATACGAGAAATAATGACTGATGAACACCTTCGTTCGATAATGAGGGTTGCTTAAGCTCAAAGCCTGAGCCCTGACATTAATGAATTGGCATCCAAGAAAAGATGGCAGGTATCTGGCTTGGGCACATCAGATTAGATCAGTGTGTTGCAAACTGAGCCGTTTAAAGTCCTGAATGGTTGGTTTATTCATTATTTTATTTTCAAATTTATTAGCCTGTGGAAAAAGTTAATGTTGATATTTACCTCAGAAGGCTGCAAATAGAAAAGACGCATTCAATTTTTATTTAAATTGTATTTGATATGCCATTGATATTTTTTAATTATAATTATTATTATTTGAAACTCGATTTTGCATGTCACTATAAAGTTGTATAAGCTGCTTGTTCAATATTTAATGCAAAACTTGTTTGGGTCCCTATTAAAAGGTTAATTTGTTCAACCTTGGCCCGCGGCTTTGTTCAGTTTTAAATTTTGTCCCACTCTGTATTTGAGTTTAACACCCCTGCCCTAGCTCATAACATCACAGTAAGTATGTGTATACATTGTTGCTGACTGGAGAAATCGAAATATTATTATTATTACTTATGACTGATTTATTGACTTAACCCTTGTGTGGTGTTCATATTGTTGTTACTCAGCCAGTGTTTGTGGGTCTGATGGACCCGTTGCATTTTGTGGCTTTTAATGCCTCACAATCAAACAATTTTATGTTAAAATACTGACTTATCTCAAAAAACATCTGTAATGAAGTGCTTCGAGAGGCTGGTAAAGGAATACATTGTCTCCAGACTTCCCCCCACATTCGACCCATACCAGTTTGCTTATCGCCCTAACCGCTCCACAGAGGACGCCATCTCCTCTGCACTCCACCCGAGCTTAGCACATCTGGAAGGAAAGGACACACACGTGCGGATGTTGTTTCTGGACTTCAACTCGGCATTCAACACCATCATCCCGCAGCACCTGGTGAGCAAACTGGCCCCCCTTGGATTCAGTACCCCCCTATGCAACTGGCTGCTTGACTTCCTCACAGACAGACCCAAATCTGTGAGAGTGGGCAACAACACCTCCAGTGCCATCTCCCTGAGCACCGGCTCCCCCCAAGGCTGCATCCTGAGTCCGCTGCTGTTCACGTTGATGACCCATGACTGCTGCGCCAGGTCCACTACTAACCACATTGTGAAGTATGCCGACGACACGACAGTAGTGGGCCTCATCCGTGACAACAATGACATGGACTACAGAGAGGAGGTGAAACATCTGGTTGATTGGTGCAGAACCAACAACCTGGTCCTGAACGTCGACAAGACCAAGGAGATCATTGTAAACTTCAGGAAGCACCAGTCCAGCCACGCTCCACTCTTCATCAACGGCACAGCGGTGGAGATAGTAAGCAGCACCAAGTTCCTGGTGGTGCAGATAACTGACAATATGACTTGGTCCCTGCACACCGGAGTTCTTGTAAAAAGAGCTCAGCAGCGCATGCACTTTTTGCGTGGGATGAAAAGAGCACAGCTCCCTTCCTCCATTCTCAGCACATTCTACAGAGGCACTATAGAGGGCCTACTGACCAACTGCATCTCTGTCTGGACTGGAGCCTGCAATGCCTCAGACTTGAAGTATCTGCAGAGAGTGGTGAGGACGGCGGAAAAGATCATCAGGACTCATCTTCCTCCTATCCAGGAGATCGCAAAAAGCCGCTGCCTGAACAGGGCTCAGAAAATCTGCAGAGACTCCTCCCAACCCCACCAAGGACTGTTTTCACTGCTGGACTCTAGAAAGAGGTCCGCAGCCTCCGTAGCAGAACCTCCAGGTTCTGTAACAGCTTCTTCCCTCAGGCCGTAAGACTCTTGAACGCATCATGAGTAACAACAATATGAACTTTGCATGGAAATTTCTCTGCCAGTTTCTGCATCCCACAGGGATTCTTCTTTTGTGTTTCTGCACCTGTGGTTCCCACACAAGGTTGCAACATTGTTTGTCAACACTGTCTGCGCTCATTTTGTCGCACATTTGACCCTCTGATGTTCTGTGTACCTACACTCTGTCCTCCCCGTCTAGGCCTGCTGTGTGTGTGTGTGTGTGTGTGTGTGTGTGTGTGTGTGTGTGTGTGTGTGTGTGTGTGTGTGTGTGTGTGTGTGTGTGTGTGTGTGTGTGTGTGTGTGTGTGTGTGTGTGTGTGTGTGTGTGTGTGTGTGTGTGTGTGTGTGTGTGTGTGTGTGTGGTACACAGAACATCAATTTCCACACTTCTATTAGCCCCGGGTCCAGTGGACCCCAGACATCTTATATGTAATAGAAATGTGTAGGGGGGTGTATGGTGTGTGTTCATTAAATATGTATTCTGATATATGTTCTTCACAGAAAATGAGCCAAAGACAGTGAGTCTCAGTTTGAAAAATTAATTAATTGTATCATTTTTCTTTTAATAAAAATCGAAAACGGGTCCCACAGACCCGAACACCACACAAGGGTTAATTCTCATTTTGTTCATTTATATTTTGATTTTATTTTGTGTTGAAAATAAAAATAAAGACATTTAAAAATATTTTTTTTAAGAAATCCTTTCTTGCGGCCCAACCTCACCCAGACTCTGCATCCAGTGGCCCCCAGGTAAATTGAGTTTGAGACCCCTGTTCTAGAGGATAGTTCTGTGGTCAGATGAAAAAAAAAATTAGCTTTTTGGCCACAATATCGAGCAATATGTCTGGAGGAGAAAAGGTGATAATATAAATGATAATATAAATACATTTAATAAAGTCAAATACAAATAAGGCAACAAGAGAAGTATCCCACACTTCTCTTTTGTAAAGTAAATTTGTACAGCCGATATTGGCATCTACATCAACAATATGATTTGCCTGAAAAGCTGGACAGGACAAAAAAAAATAAGTGTTGCATGGGCTGCAGCATGTGCACTGAAAACAGTATTAGTCCAAGGATTGAGCCCTGAGGGACACCACAGGACATTATGCATATGGTGCTGGGATACCAATGATTTCAGCCTTTCAAATTTTCTCTTGGACAAACTATTTTTGACCTCGGTGTTTGTCAAATCCTAGTTACGGCCCTGTCCTTTATCAGTGGTGGTGTAATGGTACATGCATGTGCCTCTTGTGGTGCAGAGAATGGGTTTGATCCCCCACCAGATTTTTGTCAAGAAAGGTATGTTTGGCGATCGCTCATGACGATCACTCATGACGACGACAACATTTATTGTGGCAAACAAGTCCAATGCGGGCAGCGCAGGATCTTCCATAGTGTGTCCTCAGGCCAAGCACGTTCAATTGTTTCTTTCTCCAAACTTTGTTCCACTGCACTAGCTGTCTGAGCGGTATCGTTTTTCCAGATGGGACATTATTTTGACCCCTTTGGGGGGTTCGGCATGAGAGGACCTCACCATGCCCTTGAGGTCCCACACTACAGCACACCTGCTAGTTCTAGTCCCCGCGCACAGTTTTTTGTGGCGCCTCATAGTGGCCGGCTGCTGGGGTAGTGGCTTTGTGTTCCGGCGTGTCTGTGATCTCCTCCATCCATCCATCCATTTTCTATCGCTTGTGCCTCTCTCCTCCTTTTTATTTATTTTTTATCCTCAAGGGGGAGGCTTTGCCCTGTTGTCCATGCAGGGGTGGGGTGGATGGTTCTCGTGGCCCCATGCTGAGTGGTCCTGCTGCGCCCGACTTGAGCGGGATTGTTAGGCACATGGGGGCCCGGTTACTTGTGAATCAAGTGAATCGTGTGTGACGTTCTGCACATTCGTCCTGTGATAGGTGAATCAGGTGAATTGTGAGGTTCTGCACATGCGCTCTGTAAAAGGTGAATCGAGGTGGGGCGAGCCCTTGCGTGCAGTAACCATGTGCAAGCTTTTGTGCATGCGTTTTGTGATGAGTGAATCAAGTTAGTCATTATAAATATATATTTATATATTATTTATATATATTTATTTACTTTTATACTGTATGCACCTTATTGCTTTTTTATCCTGCACTACCATGAGCTTATGTAATGAAATTTCGTTCTTATATGTGCTGTAAAGTTCATATTTGAATGACAATAAAAAGGAAGTCTAAGTCTAAGTCATTTCACTTTGGCGTGTGACAAAGGTACCCGCTCAGTAAAAATAATCACGTTGACCATCACTACAACGGAGTACTACAGCATGATAGACCTTGTTCTTGTTTGAACATGAATGCTTTTGTGATTCAACGCAGTGGTTTGTAGTTTGTCAAAAGCAGTAAATAACTGCACAGCAGATTGTTGTTGTTGGCTTACGAGATATGTGAAGTGTTTCACTACCTTGACACATTCGCCATTGAGCATGATATTGGGAGCGTGTTGAAAAATTATTAATTTTTCAATGTATTGATGGTGAGTAGGGGGATATGATTTCCATGTTAAAGGAACTGCGAATAACCCTTAAACAGATTTCAGGTCATGGAAGAGGTGGTCATCAAGCTTCTGGCGACTAAGGGTGCAGAAATTGACATAATGTGACTGAAATGCTGTCATCGTGAGAACCAGTTTACAGGGCCCCACTCAACTAACTGCTTCTTCCAAAACTAAACCTTTTTTTCTCACCTCCATGGAGCCTAATTTGGAATACTTAAAATATTCCGGTTAATTCCGGAATATTGTAAGTATTGTGTGCATATTAACACAGGAGTTATCCCTGTCACAAGGCAGCTCTTCTCATGTAACTGCTTTATAACATTGTTCAACATTGGTTTCTCTTTTTCTTTACATGAGCACAGTTCAGGTTTGCAGACGGCAGAGACATTGTACTAATAGTCTTTGGGACCTTAATGTCGGTGGCCCATGGATCAGCCATGCCATTTATGTCTATTGTGTTTGGGGAAATGACGGATACCTTCATACATCACTCTGTACATCAAATCAACACCAGCGACCACAGTGAGTTCACAGAGGGAATAATAAGTATCTGACTTAATGATGAACACATTTTCTTTTCTATTTTCAGATTCCACCTCCATGATTTTTAATGCAACCTTTCAGGAGGCGATGGCCACGTAGGACAATAAGTCAATTTAGAAGCTGCCCTTAATGAGACACATTTGATCACTATTCTTTCTCCCATTCCAGCTATGCTGTCTATTACTCCATCATAGGGGTCTTGGTGCTGGTGGCTGCCTACCTGCAAGTTGCCTTCTTTACAATATCAGCTGGAAGGCAGGTCCAACGCATTCGCAAGCGTTTTTTCCACAGTGTCATGCGACAGGACATTGGCTGGTTTGATGTCAACGACACAGGAGAGCTCAACACACGTCTCACAGAGTGAGTGATGTGTAAATTGCACACTACACTCTACTTTGTCAAAGGTTTGCACATGGGTCACGAAAGAACCCTTCTAACTTTTTTGGAGGTTGACGGTTTCTGATTAAAGTACAAATATAGGAATTGGGATGGGATGTTCCGATCAGGATATTGTGCTGCCGATTCCAATTCCCACCCCCCTTGAGTGGACCAATACCAATACTGATACTGGTCGCATCAGGCCCTTCTCCACCGCAGGAACTTTTACAGGAAGGTTCCCGTTTACCCTGGTAACCCAGCGTTTTCCATCAAAAACTACCCGGGTTAATGAAGTTCCAGAGGAACTATTTTAGTTTCCTACAAGTTTGGTGGTACTTTGAGGGGGGCCGGCTGTGCTGTCAAACGCCGGTTGTTTGACAACATTTGGGGCGTTCCTAAAACTTTGTATTCTAAATTTTTGCCGATATTAAAGTATGAGGGACATCTTACAACATCTTTGACCATGGAGAGGCAGAAGAGCGAAAGGAACTTTTGACTTGTTGTTTGAAAATAAATGTGAAATAGTGGAGGCAGTAAATGAGTGGAACAAACGTAAATCACATCAAAGTAAATACTAACTCTTTACTTTGTTAGTAGTAGTAGTAGTAATAGTAGTCAGTGACACAATCTTTGTGTCGTTACTGGACTAAACCTAAGTGAACCAAATGCTAATACTAACAGACTAACGCTAAATCTGATGTGTTGATGTTGTCGCCGTGAGATAAAAACTGACATTCAATATTTATGTATTGTTATGTACAGCGAAAATGGACCATACATACTCGCCTAGTTTCATAAATTCCCAATATACTTAGGGGACGACTTTATGACTGTGGACACTGTTGTAGGTGTTGGTGGTTTATTTCAAACATGCATATAGTTACAATATGATACAGTACATATTTTCATTCTGTCATTACAACATGTCCTAAAAGGTGTGGGCATAAGCTTTCTTTTTATGTAAAATTCTGTACACTTTGTTTTAAATCAAATAATTTTGTATCTTATTGCTTTGTATGTTATTTGCGTACACTTTAGTAGAATACATATGACCTGTTATTGTCTGTTTATTTACATGGTGTCAATGTAGAAATATACTGTGCCACTCATACATACGCCATCAGCCTGAACTGTGTAATGCGGTGGAAACAAACCACACACTTTTACAGTAAACTATAGTTCCAGGAACTTAAAGTTCCTGATCTTTTGGTGTAAAAGGGTCTATGTAATAACTGTATTGTTTCTGTTTATTTATGGTAAGGGTGGTCTACAATTTAACTATATCGATATTTAAACAAGTTCCTAATTATCTTTTATTACATCCTGTAGTGGCTGTTTCGGCTGGTCAATTACTTCCCATCTATGAAGCACAGTCTTAATGCAACCACGTTAGAAATGATAACACAAAGAGTTTGGTGTTACTCGTTAAGTGGGCTGGGTGTCAACTCACTCACTGCCCCTTCACCATCAACTTCTTTATTTAAATCAGAGAACACATTTAGATAAAACACATCACTTCCTGTTCAGTTCAGATATAGGCAGTGGCCGCAAACCTTCAAAATAAAGTACCGTTACAATGACACAATATGAATAATACCCTTTGTAGCAAATGGCAGTTACACATTCAATTGTTTGATCAAAACAATGTCAACAGTACACAATAAATACAACAAAATAAACAATCATTTAAATCCTTTGTTTCCATTGTCCTTCCGTGTCCAGGTAATTAGCCCTGTCCAGTTTGTAAACATAAAATAATATATATTTACAGACAATAAAAATATAAACCTGATCACTTTAGTATCGATCATATACTTATACTAAGGGTTTCGACACCGTCAATTTATGGCTCGACCGGCCGTTATCTTACATGTTGTGTGCTTATTGTGACAATGCTGTCATACAAACAGTTAATGTTATACAGTATCATCCTATCTCCATCCATCCATCCATTTTCTACCGCTTGTTTATCTCTAGATTCTTATTCATCTCATTTCCTGTTAATATCATCTTATTTCCTACTGCAACGTGGGGATTCCTATTGTAATTTTGAAATAGTGTTTTAATAGTATTGATCAACATTTTGGTCAATCGCTCCATAATAGGAACAATCACCACAACACTCTCAATTACTATATTACACACAACCCAAATCTAATTATGTGTGGGTTCCAATTGTATATTATGTTTAAAAAAATAATTTGTATTTTTGTATTCATTTACATGGACAGAGATGTCTACAAAATCCAAGAAGGTATTGGAGACAAACTGGGGATGTTGCTCCAATCCATTTCTACCTTCATCTTTTCCTTTGTTGTTGGCCTAAGCAAAGGATGGAAGCTCACTCTGGTCATCCTGGCTATCTGCCCCTTGTTAGGTCTTACAGCTGCACTTTTCAGTGGGGTAATCTTGGTCTCTGTGCATCCTTCAACAAGAGTAAGACTCTTCTTACTAGGCTTATACTGTGTATATCTCTCCCTAGATGGTGACATCATTCACATCTAAAGAACAGGCTGCCTATGCTAAAGCGGGGTCTGTGGCACAGGAGGTACTTTCTTCCATCAGAACTGTGTTTGCCTTCAATGGTCAGCAGAAAGAGATTGACAGGTTTGTGCAGGATGTTGACGATGTAAATGTACATGTACAAAATACAGCCCGTGATACGGCCAGTTAAGATTTTCAATCCAGCCCGCTGGACGTTTCCAAATTATTATTTTTAAACCTTTCACATCGAAACTGTAGCCACCAATATGATAATCAGTGCCATTTTCAGATTACTGCAAATCTTGACCCATAGAAAGTATTCCAATGGTTGAAATCTGCGCTTTTGAGCGATATACTGGTTATTGCGGTAATCTGTCACAGCAGCTGCAGGCAGATGAGGCACGAAGCAGAATCGGCGGGGTTTGTTTACAGAGCAGCCAGCCTGTAATGCGGGTGTTAGGTAGGTACACAGAAGCAGATTTTTACAACAAAGTTCTGCAGAAAAGAGATATTAAATCAGATTGTCTGCGTTTCTTTAATACTATATTCATATTTCTCTTGGTTTGTTGCATTTTGCTTGATTGTAAAAGATGCTAATTGACGAGGTGGTCTGAGAAGTAAGTAAATATATATATATATATATATCCATCCATTTTCTACCGCTTATCCCTTTCGGGGTCACGGGGGGTGCTAGAGCCTATCTCAGCTGCAATCGGGCGGAAGGCGGGGTACACCCTGGACAAGTCGCCACCTCTACACAGGGCCAACACAGATAGACATACAACATTCACACTCACATTCACACACTAGGGCCAATTTAGTGTTGCCAATCAACCTATCCCCAGGTGCATGTCTTTGGAGGTGGGAGGAAGCCGGAGTACCCGGAGGGAAACCACGCGACGGGGAGAACATGCAAACTCCACACAGAAAGATCCAGAGCGCAGGATCGAACCCAGAACCTTCGTATTGTGAGGCAGATGCACTAACCCCTCTTCCACCGTGCTGCCCATATATATAATATACAGTGTATATATATATATATATATATATAAATTTATATTATCATTATTTTTATTTTTTTACATATATATATATATATATATATATATATATATATATATATATATATATATATATATATATATATATATATATATATATATATATATATATATATATATATACAGTATATATAGTTGTGTTTAAAAGTTTACATACACGTTTAAAGAACATAATGTCATGGCTGTCTTGAGTTTCCAATAATTTCTACAACTCTTATTTTTTTTGTGATAGAGTGATTGGAGCACATACTTGTTGGTCACAAAAAAACATTCATGAAGTTTGGTTCTTTTATGAATTTATTATGGGTCTACTGAAAATGTGACCAAATATGCTGGGTCAAAAGTATATATACAGCAATTTTAATATTTGGTTACATGTCCCTTGGCAAGTTTCACTGCAATAAGGCGCTTTTGGTAGCCGTCCACAAGCTTCTGGCAAGCTTCTGGTTGAATTTTTGACCACTCCTCTTGACGAAATTGGTGCAGTTCAGCTAAATGTGTTGGTTTTCTGACATGGACTTGTTTCTTCAGCATTGTCCACACGTTTAAGTCAGGACTTTGGGAAGGCCATTCTAAAACCTTAATTCTAGCCTGATTTAGCCATTCCTTTATCACTTTTGACGTGTGTTTGGGGTCATTGTCCTGTTGGAACACCCAACTGCGCTCAAGACCCAACCTGCGGGCTGATGATTTTAGGTTGTCCTGAAGAATTTGGAGGTATCCTTCCTTTTTCATTGTCCCACTTAAAGCACCACTTCCATTGGCAGCAAAACAGGCCCAGAGCACAATACCACCACCTCCATGCTTGACGGTAGGCTTGGTGTTCCTGGGATTAAAGGCCTCACCTTTTCTCCTCAAAACATATTGCTGTATATTGTGGCCAAACAGCTAAATTTTTGTTTCATCTGACATCACATGGACAAAGATAAGACCTTCTAGAGCAGGGGTCTCAGACACGCGGCCCGCGGGCCAATTGCGGCCCGCAAGACGTTATTTTGCGGCCCCCACCTTAATATGAAAGTTTAATGTTAGTGCGGCCCGCAAGTTTTATATGAATGGCGCTTGACAGTGTTGTGTGCGTAGCTGTAGGAATCTACCAATCACAGTGTGGTAACATACTTGCCAACCCTCCCGATTTTCCCGGGAGAATCCTGAATTTCAGTGCCCTTCCCGAAAATCTCCCGGGGGGAACCATTCTCCCGAATTTCTCCCGATTTCCACACGGACTCCGATATTGGGTGCGTGCCTTAAAGACAGTGTCTTTGGCGTCCACTTTGACTCCATACGTGCCGGCAAAGTCAAGTAGTATACGAGGCTTTTACGCTCACATAAGTGAATGCAAGCCATACTTATGCCATACAGGTCACACTGAGGGTGTCCGTATAAACAACTTTAACACTGTTACAAATATGCGCCACACTGTGAACCCACACCAAACAAGAATGACAAACACATTTTGGGAGAACATCCGCACCGTAACACAACATAAACACAACAGAACAAATACCCAGAACTCCTTGCAGTACTAACTCTTCCAGGACGCTACAATATACACCCCCGCCCCCCACCCCGCCCACCTCAACCACGCCCACCTCAACCCTCAACTGCTTCCTCTCTCCAGCTCAACTATGCGAGAGGAAGCGCTGCCAGGTGTCTAGCAGCAAGAAGTAGGCAAGAGAAGCCATGTTCAGGTTCTCAGATTTATTTATTGTTACTTCTCACATAATAAGTGTGTTGTCTGTCTAATTGTAATAAATGCAGACGAGGCGTGTTGGCTGAGTTCTCGACGTTTACTCACATAGCATGCTCATAACCACATTCTAGCTGCCGACATGGCTTTCAACGGGGCTGCCGCGCATGTCGTCACTACTGTTGCATGCTGGGTAGTGTAGTTCTTATATTCCCTAGCTCATAACATCACAGTTAGTATGTGTATACATTGTTGCTGACTGGAGAAATCGAAATATTATTATTATTACTTATGACTGATTTATTGACTTAATTCTCATTTTGTTCATTTATATTTTGATTTTATTTTGTGTTGAAAATAAAAATAAAGACATTTAAAAATATTTTTTTTAAGAAATCTTTTCTTGCGGCCCAACCTCACCCAGACTCTGTTGACCACTCTTCTTGACAAAATTGGTGCAGTTCGGCTAAATGTGTTGGTTTTCTGACATGGACTTTTTTCTTCAGCATTGTCTTTTTTGATTGATTGAAACTTTTATTAGTAGATTGCACAGTTCAGTACATATTCCGTACAATTGACCACTAAATGGTAACACCCGAATATGTTTTTCAACTTGTTTAAGCCTGGGTCCACGTAAATCAATTCATAGTAAATGGTCCACATGTTCTCAATCGGGTTTAAGTAAGGACTTTGGGAAGGCCATTCTAAAACCCTAATTCTATCCTGATTTAGTGTGTTTGGGGTCATTGTCCTGTTGAAACATCCAACTGGGCCCAAGATCCAACCTCCGGGCTGATGATTTTAGGTTGTCCTGAAGAATTTGGAGGTAATCCTCCTTTTTCATTGTCCCATTTACTCTCTGTAAAGCACCAGTTCCATTGGCAGCAAAACAGGCCCAAAGCATAATACTACCACCACCATGCTTGACAGTAGGTCTGGTGTTCCTGGGATTAAAGGCCTCACCTTTTCTCCTCCAAACATATTGCTTGGTATTGTGGCCAAACAGCTCAATTGTTGTTTCATCTGACATCACATGGACAAAGATAAGACCTTCTGGAGGAAAGTTCTGTGGTCAGATGAAGCAAAAATTGAGCTGTTTGGCCACCCAGCAATATGTTTGGAAGAGAAAAGGTGAGGCCTTTAATCCCAGGAACACCGTTCCTACCGTCACATGGTGGTGGAAGTATTATGCTCTGGGCCTGTTTTGCTGCCAATGGAAGTGGTGCTTTAAATGGGACAATAAAAAAGGAGGATTACCTCCAAATTCTTCAGGACAACCTAAAATCATCAGCCCGGAGGTTGGGTCTTGGTCTTGTTCCAACAGGACAATGACCCCAAACACACGTCAAAAGTGGTAAAGGAATGACTAAATCTGGCTAGAATTAAGGTTTTAGAATGGCCTTCCCAAAGTTCTGAATGAAACGTGTGGACAATGCTGAAGAAACAAGTCCACAGTGTTGGGACTAACGGCGTTAGTTTCGGCGGTAACTAGTAATCTAACGCGTTATTTTTTATATTCAGTAACTGAGTTACTGTTACTACATGATGCGTTACTGCGTTATTTTACGTTATTTTTTATGTAGTATCGGCTAGAAACTGAAGATCTGAGTGTGTTTTGTGGCAGCGCTGCGGTGGAAAAGAAAAGGCGTACGTGCTTTGTGTGGGTGGGGGGGTGGGGGGGGGACTCTCATACCGTAGTTGAGGAGCGCAGGGGAGACGTTCCTTCGGGGCTAACAACCTTCACTTTACCCGGAAGTGGTCTTTACAGCTGAAGGTGAATGACGAGGCCGGCGGTTTGTTGCAATTTTGTGACTTTATTGGACGCAGCCATCCACCAAGCTAGAGAGAGCACCTGCAAGCACTCACTGTCGCCGCTCCCTCACTTCTCTCGCCCACTCACTCACTGACGTCCCTCACCCACATGCTGTCATATCTTAAAGGGCCACACACACTCACACACACATAAACGCTTCTATCATAACAACTAACAAGACATCAAGGCGAAGCCAAGAGTCGATTTTTTTAACAAGGAGAAATTCTCAATACTTTTCTTTTGTCGAGCACAAAGAAAATAACATTTTAGTTAAATGTAAGTTGTGTCTTGGATCAAATATCCTATCTACTTCAAGTTCAAGTTAAAGTGCCATTATGTTGCAGCTATTTAAAATAGTTTTGTCAATTTGTTCTGGCCAGAAACAAATTGGCCTTTGAAACATATCTTTGTCTTTGTGTGTTGTATGTAGACCACATTGTTTGTGTGTTGTATGTAGACCACATTGCTTAGCAGAGTTCAGTGATGTAAATGCATGTCAAGTTGATCAACACATTGTATTATTCTCCAGTGCAATAACAGTACTGAAATGAAGGCTAAAGGGCATTAATGGGAGTTTTTAAAAAAGAAAAGAAAAAAAGAAGTAACTAAATAGTTACTTTTCAAAGTAACGCATTACTTTTTGGTGTAAGTAACTGAGTTAGTAACTGAGTTACTTTTTAAATGAAGTAACTAGTAACTATAACTCATTACTGTTTTTCAGTAACTAACCCAACACTGCAAGTCTATGTCAGAAAACCAACACATTTAGCTGAACTGCAGCAATTTTGTCAAGAGGAGTGGTCAAAAATTCATCCAGAACTTGCCAGAAGCTTGTGGATGGCTACCAAAAGCGCCTTATTGCAGTGAAACTTGCCAAGGGACATGTAACCAAATATTAACATTGATGTACGTATACTTTTGACCCAGCAGATTTGGTCACATTTTCAGTAGACCCATAATAAATTCATGAAAGAACCAAACTTCATGAATGTTTTTTGTGACCAACAAGTATGTGTTCCAATCACTCTATCACGAAAAAATAAGATTGTAGAAAGTATTGGAAACTCAAGACAGGCATGACATTATGTTCTTTACAGATGTATGTGAACTTCTGATCGCGACTGTCTATATACACGCACACACACACGATATACAGGTCTGCTTTTGGTTGTTCAAGAATACATACAGTAGTGTTTACGATCCTCAGCTTTGTTTTAATTGAAACATTTCTCGTGTTTTGTCTTTCTGATGCCTCACAGGTATCAAAAGCACTTGGAGTACGCTAATAAAATGGGATTAAAGGCAACGCTAAGTGTAAATGTTATCATGGCGTTCACTTTCATGATGTCCAACGTGGCTTTTGCGCCAGCCTTCTGGTATGGGAGCACACTCGTTCTGAGTAATGAGTACACTGTGGGAACTGTCCTTGCAGTAAGTAGAGATGCTCATATGTAAAATGTCATAACTTTCACTTTTATTTAACAATAGTGGTCAAATAGAAGTGGGAAGCTAACAATAATGTTTGTGTGTTAGGTTTTATTCACTGTGCTTCTTGGAGCGTTTGCATTGGGTCAGACATCACCTAACATCCAATCATTTGCCAGTGCTCGAGGATCTGCATACAAGGTTTACAATATCATTGACAATGTAAGCTATTCCACATTTTATCATCCTAACTTTATTGCGTCTGAGCTCTGCAGAACAAAAGCACACCTTCTTATTTTTCCTGCCTATTTAATATCTATTGGACTTTTTATTTGTAAAAAAAAAAGCTTTTAAGAGACATTAGTTACGATGGAAGAAACACAAAGCATGTACCGTAATATTGTAGATAATACCTAATAATCAAACAATATCAAACCACAATAATTTCGCAATATTAGCACAACTAAAATTAATTCAACCATGCTAAAGTATTTCAATAGGATTTTGATGGATGAATAAGAGAATTGCTTTCAATTAATTTGAGAAAATGTCTGTCCAATTACTATTTTCAGGTGTGTCACTTAAAAGTATTGAAACTTGAAGATATTTTGGTGGACTAATAGTTAATGTTGAAGGGTTTCCAACGATGCAAAGTAGCATCAATAAGCAGGTCCAATGATAGGCAAATAGATAATCTCAACTATCCTCCACAGATCTACCATCCACGGTACCAGCCATTCATTACATCTTCAAAACTTTTTCCCACAAACATGTAACTTTACAGATACCGAGTATTGACAGCTATTCAGAGCACGGCTACAAACTTAACTTCATTAATGGAAACATTGAGTTCAAGAACATCCACTTTAACTACCCCTCAAGGCCAGAAGTCAAAGTAAGCTCCTCACTGACACTGTTTAAGTTAAACTGATATTTGACTGTTCTATATTTGACATTGTATTATGCAGGTATTAAACAACTTATCCCTGATTGTGAAGAGTGGACAGACCATGGCTTTAGTAGGAAGCAGTGGCTGTGGAAAAAGCACCACAATCCAGCTGTTGCAGAGGTTCTACGATATTCAAGAGGGATCTGTAAGCACATATCCTCACTCTAAAAATATATTGACAATAAATGGAAACTGCTGAATCTCAACGGAAGAACAAACGAGTCCATCCAAACCTTGATCATTTAGGTATTTCTTACAATCAAGAATATTTAAAAATGATATCCTTGTCTTTCTCTTTGTAGATATTTATTGATGACCATGACATCCGTTCTCTCAATGTCCGCTATCTGCGAGAGAAGATTGGTGTTGTGAGTCAAGAGCCAGTCCTTTTTGCCACCACCATCGCAGAGAACATTCGATATGGACAAATGGACGTGACGCAGCAGGAGATAGAACAAGCTGCCAAGGAGGCCAACGCTTACGACTTTATAATGAACTTTCCTGATGTACAACTTTATTTATGACTTTACTTATGAACATATTTGACTGACACTTTCCATTGATGAGAATATCTTCCTTGAACAGAATTTTGAGACACTGGTTGGGGATCGAGGGATTCAGATGAGTGGAGGACAGAAGCAAAGAATCGCAATTGCTCGAGTGCTTGTCCGTAACCCCAAAATACTTCTGCTGGATGAAGCAACATCTGCTCTTGATGTTGAGAGTGAGACTGTGGTACAATCTGCACTGGACAAGGTACAAACATATGTTTCGGCACATGTTGAGGCACTTCTCTTCTTTAAACTAAAACATTTTTATTCTAGTTTGTACTAATGTGGTCCAAACATTAGTTAGTTACTTGGTATGTCCAAATTTTAGGTAACCCTTGTGAGTACATAAAGCACCACCGAATGGCGCCACTGAATGGGGCCACTGAATGGCAGCTGAATTGGACTTTTTGCACTTTTATTGTTGTTTATGTCATTTGTGTTCTTTAATGTTTCCCTCTTGTTTTCATGTGTTTTGACCAATTTTTTTTAGTCAACGTTTTGTATCTGAACTGCAACCTCATCGTTTCCCCATTGTGGGATAATAGTGAATCCTATCCTATCCTATATTTCAGAGGCAGCACAATCGCGATAAACCCAGACAATACATTTTCTTTCAACTGCAAGTTTGCCGTAATTACCAAGGTGGACCCATAAGTAGTTTTCTACAGCAATAACGGAGGCATGAGACTGATTATTTGTTTAAATTGGACACATGTTCAGCATGGGCAAACATACAGTAAGTCCCCCCAGGATTTCGCCATGTTGGGATTGCGCAAATTCAACCGATACCCGCAAATTATGTGCAGTTTTGCTACTTAGTCCAATCGCCACATTTTCCCCGCACATTTGACCAATCATCGACAGTAGCACTCGATTGCAACGGAACTGTGCAAAGTGTTGGAGCACAAACAAAAGTTTGCAATCGTCTTTCAACTTTCTAAATGCAGAAATGTGCACAAGAATATCTGCAACTTGTGGATGACAAAGTAGACATCAGACAATAATAATAATAATAACAAAAGCATCAACAACAATGAGACAGCCTTTGGTGGTGTTTGTTTTACAAAAAATGCACTAGTGTGTGTGAATTAGTCACGTGTGAACAATAAAAATACCAGCAGATGGTGCACTATGTTGGATAAGATACGTATTTAATACACTATGTATAAATGTATATGTTGTGAATTAAGACTATATTGACAATAACTTTAATAGGCATTTGTAAATATACAGTACAGTATCTCACAAAAGTGAGATACTGTACTGTACTGTACACCCTTCAACCATTTTTACTACAGTACATCTATACCAAGGGAGAAGACTAGATATTAAGCTTAGATATCTTTGGAGTACTCAGTAAACAGAAGGTATAAAAAATTTCATTTCTATAGTAATGTCCTTTGGGATTTTTTGCATTGTTTGTTCATCTTTAGCATAAATTATTTTTAATTATGAAATGTATGTTTTTTTTTAATCATGTGAAGGCTGATATGTAATATCTAGTATTTTCCTTGCAGTAATACATGTGTACTTTGTTATAGCAAAGCCTATTTTGCACTTTCTTGTTTGCCATGTTCATCAGGGGCTCTTCTCAATCTTTACGTTTGAATTTAATAATTGCCGTAATTAGTACTTTTTCTTCATCAAAGTTCCCTTTTATAATTGCAGAGGGAGGATCACGACAATTTATTGCAACTTTTACTTTCTCCCCCAATTGTATTGATACGAACACTTTAAAAAAAACTTCACTTTCCATTGCAATATTTGTGAAGAACTTCTGCAAATTCAGGCCTCTCAAAAAAGACCGGAAGATTCTGGGGGGACTAATGCATTTTTGTCAATGTTCAAAAATGTTTAATATCAGATGAAAATGAAGCACAGTTTGTTATAGTTGTTCAAATGCTTTTCTTTTTGGGGTCAGGATTACAAAAAAACACAGCAAACACAAATTAGTTTTTTTATTTTATTTTTTTTAACCTTTATTTACCTTACCTTTTTTGTTATTTAATTGAGATTAAGAATCTTTTTTTCAGGAAGTCCTGCACATTCATACACCAGTGTAGGTGCCACTGGGAGCAAGGTGGGTGAAGTGTCTTGCCCAAGACACAACGGCCGTGATTAGGATGGCGGAAGCTGGGATCGAACCTGCAACCGCTCTACCATCCCACAAATTCATAAAATTACTAGAGATTGTAATGATATTGAAAACAATAAGCCTTACAACATCGCAATTTTTACCGAAACTGTCTGAAAATGCTGCCCCGAAATCTGGCATTTTCTATGGCAAAAACCACAAAAATGCCTCGTGGGTACAGTACAGCACACATATTAAACTATAGTTTTGGCCAAACAAGAGTACAGTGCCTGTGTAATGAGAACATCCATAGACATGCACTTTTTTGGAATTTTGCTCATCCCATCAATCCATACAGTACGTGAGACAAGAACACGATCTTTCCCTTTTCTGTGCATTCTAAATAGTAAAAAAAAACAACTACAAGTACAATGAGGTTAACAATGCAGGTAATGGGATCCATCTAGTCCACCTGTAAAGCCCTCTAAAAATCACCCCAAAACCGCCAACAATGCTCCATTTACCTGCCGTGACCTACATATTAACAAGCAATAGTGACATTAGTATTTTAAGAGCCAACACAGAGGAACTACTTTACTGGCGTAGTGACACATCAGTTTGCTCACAGTGCTCCTCTGGGCACAGGTGAGACATTTGCTAATGTCGCTACTTGAGCTTCTGTTGTTGTCTCGTATTTGAGTTTGGAAAAATTAATGATAGGTTATAAATCATGCTTTGTAGAAGTAGATTGTTGCATCAAGTCGAGAAGTTGGTTAACTTTGAAATTTCACACGCTATGTAAAAATCTGGACTCTTGTTCTTTGAGCGCTAGGCTGATGTAACAGTTGGTTAGGGGGCGCATAATAAATGAAAATAACATAACATAACAAGAGAGATGACTCTCCATTACCTGCATACTAGCAGTTTTTTACTGCACGAATGCACAAAAAAGGTATTGAGAAATGTTCTTGTCTCACATAAGGATTGTGGATGATGAGCACCCTTCCAAAAAACTTTAAAGTTTAATGCAATTTATACAAAACTGTTATGTTTTGTGCAGGTCAGACAGGGTCGGACCACCATAATTGTGGCCCATCGCCTCTCGACTATCAAAAACGCTGATATCATTGCTGGCATACAAAATGGAGAGGTTGTTGAGTTGGGGACTCATAGTCAGCTGATGGAAAAACAGGGTGTCTATCACGCTCTCGTCACTATGCAGGTAAACTTTTACTCAACGTTTGGTGATGTTTATATTTTTAAAACTATCAACCTTGTACTTTGCCATCATTTCCATTTTACAGACAATTCAAAAAGCAGAGGAGGGGGATGAGTTTCAGCAGCATGAAAATACACCACTGTCAATAACTTTCTCAGAATCTTCTTTGCAAAAAAGGAAGTTTTCCTCTGCTGACTCAGAGGGGAAAAAAGAAGAGAAGGAAACATTGGTGGATGCTACAGAAAAGACAGTGGATCTAGAATTGGTACTGGAAATGTCTCAATTTGCTTTACAAATAAGAAGGGAGGGAATTGATCCAGCTCTTTGTCCCTCTTTCTGCAGGATGAAAAAGTTCCACTTGTGTCATTCCTCGAAGTGATGCGTTTCAACCTTCCTGAATGGCCTTACTTTTTGTTTGGAAGCATCAGTGCTGCACTCAATGGAATGACGCTGCCTATGTTCGATATCATCGTCGCCAAGTTCGTTGTTGTAGGTTACAACTTCTTCCAAACAAGATTGCTTTTAGTTTTGGACAAAATCACAGAAAGTGGCTTTTTAAACCAGGGGTGTTCAAACTACGACCCGCTGACCAAGTGCGAGACATCATGAGTTTGATAAGAAATCATGCCAGCAGGGGGATTGCATTAATTTTAGAGCGCGGCCACCGATGCTGCTCACTGCTCCCCAACAAGGGGATGGGTCAAATGCAGGGAGTAATTTCACCACACCTAGTGTGTGAGACTATCAGTGGTACTTTTTTTAAAAGTCCCAAATGTTTTGATGCTGCTATTTACTAGAAAACATGAGTTTTTCTTGGTCAATGATCTATTGTTACATTCTGACTGAAATCATGCATTTATTTATATGACCCAATGCAAACAAATGCAAAAAAATCCAACCAACACATGGTCACTGAACTTTGTGGATATTATACAAATGTCCATACGCCATAAAAAGATCTAAATTGCACCCATTCACATCCATTACAAAGCATGATGGGAAAAATGCAAAACACGCTCCACTTTTATCCATGTATGCCTCATTTTAGCTGCATGATATATCTGATTGAGTCCAAAACACGGTAGTAAACAAGGTAGAAGTCCACTCTCACATACTCTTCCAATTATATTAATTATATATCTGTTATATTGATATAATAGCTACACACATATAGGAATATATATCTATATATTTATATATATTTATATATATAGATATATGTATCTATAAATATCGGGGCGGTATGGTGTAGTGGGTAGAGCGGCCGTATGGAGATAAATATTTATCTATATATATATATATATATATATATCATATGTGTGTGTGTGTGTGTGTGTGTGTGTGTGTGTGTGTGTGTGTGTGTGTGTGTGTGTGTGTGTGTGTGTGTGTGTGTGTGTGTGTGTGTATATATATATACAGTCGCGATCAAAAGTTTACATACACTTTCAACCATTTCAGGTGACTACCTTTTGAAGCTCATCGAGAGAATGCCAAGAATGTGCGAAGCAGTAATCAAAGCAAAGGGTGGCTATTTTGAAGAAACTAGAATATAAAACATGTTTCAGTTATTTCACCTTTTTTTTGTTAAGTACATACCTCCACATGTGTTCATTCATACTTTTGATGCCTTCAGTGACAATCAGTCACAGTCATGAAAATAAAGAAAACACATTGATTGAGAAGGTGTGTCCAAACTTTTGGCCTGTACTGTAGATACTGTACATGTGTGTGTGTGTGTGTGTGTGTGTGTGTGTGTGTGTGTGTGTGTGTACGTGCGTGCGTGCGTGTGTGTGTATACACAGTTACTTTACATGCAGCCAACTTTCGGTCCTTGGCCAAATTATTGCAGCCCCTAAGTCAAAACGTTTGGACACCCCTGTTTTAAGTGATCAACACAAAATTGTGATCCTGCTTTTTTTCAAACTTTCAGGTGTTTTCGACTTCTGATCAAGAGGAGATCAGAAAAAACTCTGTATTCCTTTCCCTAATGTTTGCAGTTATTGGAGTTGTATCTTTTTTTATTGTATTTCTTCAGGTATTCATGCACACATTTTCCACATGTTAGTACAGTGTAATAATCACAATTAAAATAAGTTGAGCATTAGCCATAGTTTACTGAACATAAGTCATGAAAACAAAACCAAAAAAAGCAATGCTAGCTTTTACAAAACCAGTGAAGTTAGCACGTTGTGTAAATCGTAAATAAAAACAGAATACAATGATTTGCAAATCCTTTTCAACGTATATTCAATTGAATATACTGGGTTCCGCTAATGCCGAGCCTCCCAAAGGGGTCAAAAAATATCCCATCTGGAAAAATGGTACCGCTCGTGCTGTGGAACAAAGTTTGGAGAAAAAAACAATTGAACGTGCATGGCCGGAGGACACATTGTGGAAGATCCTGCGCTGCCCGCATTGGCCTTGTTTGCCACAATAAATGTCGTCGTCGTCATGAGTGATCCCCAAACATGTTTACACCGGATACCTTTCTTGACAAAAACCTGGTGGGGGATCAAACCCATTTTCTGGGCCACAAGAGGCACGTACATGTACAAAACCCAAAACCAGTGAAGTTGGCACGTTGAGTAAATGGTAAATAAAAACAGAATACAATGATTTGCAAATCCTTTTTATCCTATATTCAATTGAATAGACTGCAAAGACAATATATTTAATGTTCAAACTGATAAACTTTGTTATAGCTCATTTGGAATTTGATGCCTGCAAAATGTTTCAAAAAAGCTGGCACAAGTGCCAAAAAAGACTGAGAAAGTTGAGGAATGTTCATCAAACACTTATTTGGAACATCCCACGGGTGAACAGGCTAATTGGGAAAAGGTGGGTGCCATGATTGGGTATAAAAGCAGCTTCCATGAAATGCTCAGTCATTCACAAACAAGGATGGGGCGAAGGTCACCACTTTGTGAACAAATGACTGAGCAAATTGTCTAACAACATTTCTCAACCAGCTATTGCAAGGAATTTAGGGATTTCACCATCTACGGTCTGTAATATCAAAAGGTTCAGAGAATCTGGAGCGATCACTGTATGTGAGCCCAAGACCGAAAACCAACTTTGAATGCCCGTGACCTTCGATCCCTCAGGCGGTACTGCATCAAAAAACGACATCAGTGTGTAAAGGATATCACCAAATGGGCTCAGAAACACTTCAGAAAACCATTGTCAGTAACTACAGTTTGTCGATACATCTTTAAGTGCAAGTTAAAACTCTACTATGCAAAGCCAAAGCCAATTATCAACAACACCCAGAAACGCTGCCGGCTTTGCTGGCCCCGAGTTCATCTAAGATGGACTGATGCAAAGTGGAAAAGTGTTCTGTGGTCTGACGAGTCCATATTTCAAATTGTTTTTGGAAACTGTGGACGTCGTGTTATCCGTACCAAAGAGGAAAAGCACCATCCGGACTGTTCTAGGCGCAAAGTTCAAAAGCCAGCATCTGTGATGGTATGGGGGTGTATTAATAATAATAATAATAATGGATTCGATTTGTATCGCGCTTTTCTATTGTTAGATACTCAAAGCGCTCACAGAGAAGTGGGAACCCATCATTCATTCACACCTGGTTGTGGTAAGCTACATTTGTAGCCACAGCTACCCTGGGGTAGACTGACGGAAGCGAGGCTGCCAGTTTGCGCCTACGGCCCCTCCGACCACCACCTACCATTCATTCATCATTCATTTCACCGGTGTGAGTGGCACCGGGGGCAAGGGGTGAAGTGTCCTGCCCAAGGACACAACGGCAGCGATTTTTGGATGGTAAGAGGCGGGGAGCGAACCTGCAACCCTCAGGTTTCTGGCACGGTTGCTCTACCCACTACGCCACGCCGTCCCATTAGTGCCGAAGGTAACTTACACATCTGTGAAGGCACCATTAATGCTGAAAGGTTCATAAAGGTTTTGGAGCAACATATGTTGCCATCCAAGCAAGGTCTTTTTCATGGACGCCCCTGCTTATTTCAGCAAGACAATGCCAAGCCACATTCTGCACGTGTTACAACAGCGTTGCTTCGTAGTAAAAGAGTGCGGGTACTAGAATAGAATAGAATAGAATATACCTTTATTGTCATTGTACAACGAAATTGTATGCAAAACTAATTTAGTGCAAATTCATAATAACACATAAAAACATAGATAAAAATACCAAGCACACAGCTCACATGCACAGTCATTATTGTCTTGTGTTCAGCAACACTATTGCTCTAGACTGGCCTACCTGTAGTCCAGACCTCTCATTGAAAAGGTGTGGCGCATTATGAAGCGTCAAAAATACCATAACGGAGATCCCGGACTGTTGAACAACTTAAGCTCAAGCAAGAATGGGAAAGAATTCCACTTCAAAAATTGGTCTCCTCAGTCCCCAAACGTTTACTGAGTGTTGTTAAAAGGAAAGGCCATGTAACACAGTGGTAAAATGCGCCTGTGCCAACTTTTTTGCAATTGTTGCTGCCGTTAAATTCTAAGTTAATGATTACTTGCAAAACAAAAAAAATTGGTTTCTCAGTTCGAACAATAAATATCTTGTGTTTGCAGTGTATTCAATTGAATATAAGTTGAAAAGGATTTGCAAATCATTGTATTCTGTTTTTTATTTACGATTTACACAACGTGACAACTTCACTGGTTTTGTAGTTACCACAGCAGGTTGCGGCAAATATTGTACAGTATATGATTATAATTTATGTTGAATATCAACAACATATTGTCGTACTTATGGCCACTGAATAAACAAGTTGACAACATTTTTGTCCACTCTTTAAGAATTAACTTCATATTTCCACAGTGTTTTAAGTGTGTTCATATTTTTTTTGTTTCACAGGGTTTCTGTTTTGGTATAGCTGGACAGAACCTGACTATGAAACTGAGACATGCGTCTTTCAAGGCCATGTTGAGGCAGGTGAGTGTGTCAATTAATTCTCATTGGACATGAATATTATGTCAAAAGGATTGTTAACTTGTGATCCTGACTAGTGATTCCAAAGATACACATTGTTAAAAAAAATAAGTCTTACGATCATTACAGTGTAAGTCAGGGGTGGGCAATTAATTTTTACCGGGGGCCGCATGAGCTACCCGAGCACTGCTGGAGGGCCACATCGACAATATTTCAATTAAATTTTGCTCAATATTATTTTTGATATATACCGTAAGATAAATAATAATAATAATAATAATAATAGTAATACTTCAACATAGTGTGTGTAACAGCATTCCATGACTAATATATATAAATTAACATTAATAATAAATGACAGTAAAATAAGCACACGTATGACTGAGGAGTCATAGTGTAACTTTGTGTGGTGTTTGAGTTGTCCGACTTTTTGTGTGGCCTTAAACGCACCAGTGGTTTAGTGCTATGCGTGTTGGTGACAGATGACAAGTTGGTTTTGGCCTGGTTTGTACGGCAGAAAATGACTAGTTTTTCCAGATAGAATTGTTTTACTCATGTTTTTGGTGTGGTTATGTCCGAATATAAACAGTTTTGTTCAATAAAGTGATGGATATAATTCCTGTCCTCGAAGCATCTCGATAGACGTTACAATAATTGAACGGTGTTCAATTGAACGGTGTTGACGAACACAGTTAGGGTCGCTTGTTGTCACTGTCACTCAAAGTTGCATTGCAAAATTACATAGAATAAATATGTTTATTTTGTTTAGAATTCAGATGGGATTTGATTTGGTGCGCGGCATATATTTGCTGCGCGCAGCAGACGCTTGAGCAGTGCGCAATTGCGCAGGCACGCACCTTAGGTGAGGGGACGTTGCTTTGCAGTTCATGTGTTGTTGGAAACACGGCATTCCTCATCAACTTTTCTCTTTTTGGCGTCTCGGGTGTAAATCGTGCATCACTTGTCGCTGCATGTGCACCTTCACTCGCAGGTTACACACGGACACACGCCCATAAATAATACTTTTCAAAATAAAAGCAGCACAGTTGTATTGCGCGCAGGACATAGATGTTTTTTCAACTTTATTTTGTAATTGCAGTTGTTCACATTCACTCACAATCACGCACACGCATACATCCACACGGAAGTAATACAAATAACGATTTTCAAAACAAAAGCAGCACCGTTGTATTGCACACTCGACATAGATACTTTTTAAAATTTATTTTGTAATTTATAATTGGCCTCACGCGGGCCGGACAGGGACACACAAAGGGCCGGATGCGGCCCACGGGCCGCAGAATGCCCAGGTCTGGTGTAAGTCCATGTCAGTCACATATTAAGTTGTTCGGTGGGTATCGATCAAATTCATCTGCTGCTGTACAAATGAGACAAACAACGTGGAAGTGAGAGGCAATTAGCAAGACAACCCTGATTGAGAAATGCTTTAGCAGATAGTGGTCACAGACCATTTTGGTCGCCTCACTTTTCAAATTTTGGCTTGTTTGTCATTTTTGCAGTGCCCTAGCTGCTTGTGGTAGCATGAGGTGATATGTGCAGTTCCATCGTTTCATAATGATTGTGAATGATAGGCGAAATTCCACAAAAAGTTCAGTTCCCCTTTAAATGTATTTAAAATACTTTAATCCCCCCTTAAATAATTTAAATAATGCTCTCAACTTAAAACATAACAAAAAGCTTGGGGACCGCTTGTATCTCAAAATACTCGTAAATTAAGGTACTCATAAGTTCAGGTACCACTGTACCAACAAATATCACAGCAATGGATCACTCTCAATGGTGACCCATTATTTTTATCTTAAGCAGGCAACAGCTTTAATGTGTTGGAACATAAACAAAAGTTTACAATTGATAAGCACAAGTGTGTTGGGCCGTGGATTCAATGCCTGCACCAAAAAGCTAATAAGGAGGAAAGCTTCACACGTAAAGAAACAGCGTGAGCGTGAGCCGCGGGAGCTATTTTGTGGATAATTAAGTAGATTTAAGTGTAATTAGGTGGCATCTGGTTAATGTTTTTGGTTTCTACTGATAATGCTTAGATTATTTTTCTCTCAACAAATTAATAAAATAAATTGTAATCAATCAAGAGTTTCAACTTTTTTATCAATTCCATGAGATCTGGAAAACAGCTTACAGATTTTTCTCTTAGGACCTTGGCTGGTTTGATAACCCCAATAACAGTGTTGGCGCTCTGTCAACAAGGCTGGCCTCTGATACTGCTCAAGTACAAGGGGTAAGGCACTTCTTGCTCTAGTATACACATAATGTTCTTTTACCACACTGATCAACATTGTTTTCTTTGGTTTAGGTTACGGGATTACGTTTGGCCGCCGTCGTCCAAAATATTGCTAACATGACAACCTGTCTGATTGTTTCCTTTTTGTATGGCTGGGAACTAAGTCTCCTCTTACTAGTCATAGGTCCGGTCATGATAGCGGGTGGAAGTGTGCAGGCGCACTTGATAGCTGGGCACACTAGAGAGGACATGAAGGAGCTGGAGATGGCTGGAAAGGTAGGCATTTGGTGGTGGATATGTTCAGCTGAACTGCTTGGTGCCTACTCAGCTCAGTACTGTTTTACTCCACAATAACCCTTTTACACTTTCAAAACCTGAAACAAATTGTTAGTCAGGGTTATTAAAATGTGTTGAGCAAATTCATCAATACCGTCATTCACTCTCTCCACATTGTTGCAGCAGTCTGGTTTTCTTCGTTCATCAAGTTATCTATTGAATTAATTGTGTCTCCTTAGTGCAGTGCTTCTCAAATGGGTGAGGCATCAGGTAAAACCTACCGTGTCTTTTTTCATGCTTGAACGATACCAGTAATTATCCAGCTAGGTGGCATCCGACCAGGAAAGTATTGGGTTTTAGGAAATGGTGATATATAGCATCTTAAACTTTAAACGTTAAAGATTAGTAGTCCTAAATTCTTTATTTGGAACAAGTCAACAACTAGCTTGACACATGCAGATTGTTAAATTTGAAACTATTCTACAGTGGAAAATTGACAGGTCCAAACTGAGGCAAGCTGAGTACCATGTGCTTGTGCTGGCTACTATTGTGCTTCAAGTGTGCTCCTATGGTATACAACATGTATGTTTTCATGATGCGTCTTATCAGATTTTTACAGAAGCCACTGACAATATCCGTACTGTTGCATCTCTGACCAGAGAACCATTGTTTGAATCTTTGTACCACAGCAACCTCAGCGTTCCATTCAGGTATGTGACTTCCCACATCCACTGTGTATGAATATTTGAAAAGATAAAAACATATATTTGTACCTTTTAATTTTCTCTGCAGGAACTCCCTCGTAAAAGCCCATGTGCAGGGTGTAGCCTTTGGCTTATCCCAAGCCATGCTATACTTTGCCTATGCAGGATGTTTCTACTTTGGAGCTTGGCTTATTGACGAAGGACGAATGAATGTTGAGGGAGTTTTCTTGTGAGTGTCATCCATTTTTGGAGATTAACTGTCTTCTGTCAAACAATTCTACAACACTGGACAAAACATAAACACTAACGTGCCCAGCCTTACAAAATACACATTTTCCTAAAGTGTAAACTGAATGTCTTCTCTCAGAGTTGTTATGGTGCTTATATATGGTGCTATATCTGTTGGAGAGACCAATGCTTTCACTCCAAACTATGCCAAAGCCAAAATATCAGCCGCTCGTATTATGGTGCTTCTGAAAAGACAGCCAGCTATTGATAATCTCTCAGAAGAAGGACAGACACTGGTAAGCAGTTAAAACCCTCACATGAGATCAAGTACTGATTATAAATCTACAGTCTTAATACATGTTCTCGCTTGCTTCAAATGCCAGGAGCAATTTGATGGCAACGTGCAATTTGAAGGTGTCAAGTTTAACTACCCTTGCCGCCCTAATGTATCTGTCCTACGAGGGCTGAACCTGAAGGTGTGCAAGGGAGAGACATTGGCACTGGTAGGAAGCAGTGGCTGTGGAAAAAGCACAACCATCCAACTTTTGGAGAGGTTCTATGACACCACGCATGGAACAGTGGTGAGAAGACAAATACAACTTTTGGCATTCTTAATGAGTACTTCACTGCACAAATAATCTCTAGAAAAAGACACACACATGCTACTTGATTTATTGCTTTTTTTTTTTGCTCTCTTGGAAAATACTAATACCTTGACTTACCTTACCACAGTCCAGTGCATGATATAAAGGCATCACTTTAGTCAAATTAACTTCACCAAAGTAGAGGAATAGCTGTAAGCTTACTTACTTAAGACTAAAACTAAGTGGGAGTTATTTTTGCCAACATTAACTTGGTCTTTATAACTTTAGCCTTCCTTAAGACTCATCCTTGGTTTTGTCTTATTTGGTCTTCCAGATGCTTGATTCCAAGAGTGTAAAAGAGCTGAACATCCACTGGCTGAGGTCTCAGATAGGTATTGTGTCCCAGGAGCCTGTGCTGTTTGACTGTAGCTTGGCTGAAAACATCGCCTATGGAGACAACAGTCGCACTGTAACTATGGAGGAGATTAAGGCAGCTGCTGAGGCAGCCAACATTCACAGCTTCATTGAAAACCTGCCAAATGTAATCATGTTTTTGTCTTGAAGACTTCCTTTTTTTTTTGCTTAACTAACCAAACTTTGGGAAAATATACAATTAAATTTTTTAAGCCAAACATTGAAAACAATTTCCAGTAAAAGCACCAGCAAACATTCTGGATATTATTAATAATCATTTTGGTAATGTTTAATAAAATCATGGACCAACTTTCCTTGTGTTTGCTTGAGCAGAAGTATGACACTCAGGCAGGCGATAAGGGGACCCAGCTTTCAGGTGGTCAGAAACAACGAATAGCCATAGCCCGAGCCATCCTCCGCAAACCCAAACTGTTGCTTCTGGATGAAGCCACGTCTGCACTCGACACTGAGAGCGAGAAGGTGGGCTTTTTTTCTTTTCTAGAATAGCCATGCATTCTTCCATCTCATTTATTTGACTTTTGTCTATTCTGTTGCTTGATCCAGGTGGTGCAGGAGGCGTTGGACAAAGCAAGGCAGGGCAGGACATGTATCATTATAGCCCACCGTCTGTCCACCATCCAAAACGCAGACCTCATTGCTGTCATTAAGGACGGTTTGGTGGTAGAACAAGGAACACATCAACAACTGTTAGCCAAAAAGGGAGTCTATCACATGCTGGTCACGACCCAGATGGGTCATGGATGGGAAGACACACATTAGGACAAGTCATAATTAAGTGAAATGTATTGCTTGAATGAAAAGACAGACTGGGGTTTCAGTTATACAGAGTGTATTTGCTACAAATGCGTTTTTCTATTAGTCAGTCCCTCCAGGATTTTGCAAAGTTGCGATCGCGGCAATTTTCGCAAATTCAACCAATCCCTGCAATTTCCCTGAACTTTTTCGCCAATCAAATTTGTCCAAGCAGCACTCAAACGCAACACAACTGTCTAACCAATCAAATGTCTCTGTGCATCGCCAGACACATTCACTTCCTTATTTCATTGACAGAGATTTATTTTAACTCTAGAAACCTGCTCGGGAATGTCTGAAATAAAGCAGATATTAAGGCATAATAATAATTTTAATAACAATTAATGATAAAAGAAAATAAGACAGACTTTTGTGGCGATTTTTTTTACAAAGTATGCAAAAATGTTTGTGAATTGGTCATGTGTATAAAATATGCTAGCAGAGTGTAAACAGTGTTGATTAAGATGTGTTTTAAATACTGCACTTTCCATTAAAATTGCAACTGTTAGTGCTGTTGGTCTTGAACCCCAAGATGCAGAGATGGGAGGCGTAGCACAGGTAAATATGACTTTAAGGTCAAAAGAAAAAATGGTGCTGTAACCGGACTTTTATTTACGAGTTAGAATACATTAAAAAAATACATCTGTCGTCATGTCTTTCATGTAATGATTGTGAACAATAGGCAAAATTCCCCAAAAAAAGAAGCAGTTCCCCTTTAAAACATTTGCCACAATTTTTATAAAATGCCCCTGCATTTTAGGCCGCAACAGTCACAATAAACCTGCGAAATCCTGGAGAGACTGATTGGTCCACAAACCTCCCCCCAACCCGTGACCCCAAGAGGGACAAGCGGTAGAAAACGGATGGATGCTTCAATCAGGTTCACACTGGGACTGTTTTATCACCATGTCCAGTTTGAGGTCTATGTAAAGTTCAGTCAGGACACTTATAGTACAATAATAACTTATTTGGTTTTCATGCGCCGTCTCTGTTTTAGTACAATTAAACACACATTGGTGACTGCTGGCTCTGTCCTTGACCTTGAAGATTTTTTTTTCTTGTATTTCCACCTAATGTAACGGGAGGAAGGAAAGTCTACCAAATACGTAAGACTGCACATTAAGTACAGTATTTTTGGACTATAAAGCGTACTTAAAATCCTTTCATTTTCTCAAAAATGAACAGTGTGCCTTATTAATTCTGGTTGTGGTAAATGGTGTGATAAGTGTGACCAGTAGATGGCAGTCACACACAATAGATTTGTGTGGACTGCAGGTTGACGCCTGTTCAATAAATGACACTAGCAGGTACCGGTAAGCAGGCAAGACCAAAACTTTTATGTTTCATTGAGAATATAAAACATTACACATTGTCACATACTCTCATGACTGCTGTGGTAGTTGTGACCCCAAGATGCAGGAGACAGCAGGACGACGTGCAAGTAAGTATTTTATTATATAGAAACACAAGTAGCACTAGGAGGTGCAGCAGGGAAGTGCACGAAAACATGCAACTTACAGCAAACTGAGTTAGTAACAGTCACATGTTCAATCCAACAATCCTCCAGCCTTGATTGGAGGGTGAGGCAGGCATAAATCGCAGCCAGCTAATTGGCGACAGGTGAGGAAAAGAGCGCTCAGGGGAACATGCAGGAAAGTGAACGCTAAACAGGAAATAAGCATAAACTAAGGAAAACAACAGAATATGTGACACCTGACATGACAGATCGTCACACACGGCGTTCAAAAATCTGACTTAGCTACGAAGCCGCACGGCTTGATGGATTGTCGGCACGTTACGGCTATCCTAGTCAGATGTTCTGTGGTTCAACATAAAGACCCCAAAATGGCACCTATTAGGAGAAATATGATCTAGCGTTTTGGTTTGCCAAATTATGCCAACTTTTATTGCCTATTGTTACCCGCTGTTGTATATTTGGGATCTGCATAAGTCCCGAAAAGTTGCATGTGTCCACCAGTGTAGTCAATAAACTCCTTCTTCTCTATCCACTTGTTGTGGGGCATTCATCCTCCGCTGTTGTTTCTAATGTAAAGTGACTACAGCCATATAATCCGGTGCGTCTTTTGCATGAATATAGACCTGTTCATTCGGTCCACCTTATGGTCGGAAGAATGTGGTACGTCACACGGAAGTATGATTACATCACTTAATGTAAATAAAGACGTGTGAGCAGACCGCCATTGTCTGTGCGTTCTTGGATATAGCATAAGTGCCAGCACTTTGACAAGTGAGTGTAAATTTAAAACGGAAGTCATAGCAAAGTACGAAGGTGGCGTTTGTGGGGCTCTCCCCTTTACCCTCCCCACCTCCCTCACCTCTTACCACCTTCAGAGTCGTATTGTTGTGTAAGTTAAAATGTTTGATACATTGTCCTCCTGTGTTGTTTCTGATCAATTTGAATTTAATATTATTTACATCCCCCTCCCCATGCAGGAAGTAGAAAACATTTTGCGCCCCCCAACTTTCCGCCACGACTATACATAGTATAATTTGTAAATTGTTATAAGTACACATTTGCCTAACATTGCATCCTTTTTTAACATTACAGAAAAGAAAAGAAAAAGAAAAGAAATATAGTTCAACTTACAACAAAAAAAGACTTTATTAATATCGTTTTTAGTCTGTAACACAATTTATTTATTAAATTTGCCTGAAATGAATGGTGGACGTGGGCCCACCACGCGCAGCCGGAACCAGCGTCGTCGGTGCGCTGCCAATTGGATGGCAGTGAAAGTGGAGGCTGCAGACGGACCAATTCGGGGCAGCAGAGGCTGACTTTTGGGATGTGGAACGTCTCTACGCTGGTGGGGAAGGAGCCTGAGCTGGTGCAGGAGGTGGAGCGCTACCGTTTGGATCTGATGGAGCTTACCTCTACACATAGCAAGGGCTCTGAAACCACACTCTTGGACAAGGGATGGATCTTGTTCACTTCTGGAGTTGTTCAGTGGGTGAGGGCCCAGGTACGTTGGAGTTCACCCCAGTGGACAAGAGGGTCACCTCCCTTCGCCTTAGGGTTGGAGGGGGGGGAACTCTGACTGTTGTTTGTGCATACGCACCAAACAAGAGTTCAGAGCAGTGACGTGCGGTGAGGTTAATGGCTGGTCAGGCACTGACTTCATCACAGTCAGATTTACAAACATATGAACCCTAAAGAGTATCTTATTCACCATTTGATTGGCAGCAGTTAACGGGTTATGTTTAAAAGCTCATACCAGCAGTCTTTTCTCAGTATTTGAACGGCAAATGTGAAAATTCAGCGATTTTGAATAAAAATAATCCAAAACTGGTGAAGTTAAATGGAAAATAACTATAGTATAATCACTGGATACATATAACAATTTAATTTTTTTTTTTTCTTTTTACATTTTTTTTCTTTCCATGATGGCACGTGAGGCCCCGCCTCACCTGCCTCCTTAGAGGCAGGTGAGGCCTCTAAGTACACATTAGATACCTTGCATGGGGTCCTGTATGGGACGCCGGCAGGGGATTCCATAGTCTTGCTGGGGGACTTCAACGCGCACGTGGGCAATGACAGTGATACTTGGACTGGCGTGATTGGGAGGAACGGTCTCCCTGATCTCAACCTGAGTGGTGGATTGTTATTGGACTTCTGTGCTAGTCATGGACTTGCGATAACAAACACCATGTTCAAGCATAAGAATGCTCATAGGTGTACCTGGTACCAGAGCACCCTAGGCCAAAGATCAATGATCAATTTTGTAATCGTATCAGCTGATCTCAGGCCGTATGTTTTGGACACTCGGATGATGAGAGGGGCTGAACTGTCAACTGATCACCATCTGGTGGTGAGTTGGGTAAGATGGTGGGGGAAACCTCTGGACAGACCTGGCAAACCCAAGCGTGTAGTGCGGGTGAACTGGGAACGTTTGGAAGAGTCCTCTGTCCGGAAGGACTTCAACTCCCACCTCTGGCGGGACTTCTCTGCCATCCCTGTGGAGGTTGGGGACATTGAACAGGAATGGGCAATGTTCAAAGCCTGTATTGCTAAAGCTGCAGCTGCGAGCTGTGGCCAGAAGGTCTTAGGTGCCTCAAGGAGCGGTAACCCTCGAACACCCTGGTGGACAGCGGTGGTCAGGGAATCCGTCCGACTGAAGAAGGAGTCCTACTGGGGTAAGTTATCCCAGGGGACTCCGGAGGCAGCTGCAAGGTACCGACAGGCCCGAAGAGCAGCGGCCATGGCTGTGGACGAGGCTAAGCAGAGGGTGTGGGAGCAGTTCGGGGAATCCATGGAGAAGGACTATCGGGCGGCACCAAAGCTGTTCTGGAAGACCATACGGCACCTCAGGAGGGAGAAGCAGAGAACCATCCAACCTGTGTACAGCAAAGATGGGACTCTGCTGACTTCATTGGAAATAGCACTTTGAGGAACTCCTGAACCCAACTACATCAGACACACCCTCCCTGACAGGAGCGGAGCCTGAAGATGATGGGGGATTGACGTCGATCTCTCGGAGTGAAGTCACTGAGGTAGTTAGACAACTCAACAGTGGCAAAGCCCTGGGAGTTGACGAAATCCGTCCAGAAATGCTGAAGGCTCTGGGTGTTGAGGGGCTGTCTTGGTTGATACTGTAGTGGAAGGTCCAGGTTTTCAATGAGAACAAAAGTAGATTTAACACAAGAGTCAGATTCAAGAGGCGCAATGTGGATTTCGTCCTGGTCGTGGAACAACTGACCAGCTCTTTACTCTTGTGGGAATCCTAGAGAAGGCCTGGAGTATGCCTATCCAGTCTACATGTGCTTTGTGGAAGGCGTATGACCGGGTCCCCCGGGAGATCCTATGGGAGGTGCTGAGGTAGTACGGGGTGAGGGAGACCCTGCTGAGGGCCATCCAATCTCTGTACAACCAAAGCGAGAGTTGTGTCCGGGTGCTTGGATGTAGGTCGGATCCGTTTCCAGCGGGGGTTGGTTTCCGCCAGGGTTGCGCCCTGTCACCTATCCTGTTTGTGATTTTCATGGACAGGATTTCTAGGCAGAGTCGTGACCATGGCGGAGAGGGTATACGTCTCGGGGGGCTAAAGGTGTTTGCAGATGATGTGGTCCTGATGGCACCATCGGTTCGTGACCTTCAGCTCTCACTGGATAGGTTCGCAGCCGAGGGTTCAGCGGCTGGAATGAGGATCAGCGTCTCCAAATCTGAGGCCATGGTTCTCAGCAGGAAACCGATGGTTTGTACAGTCCAGGCAGAGAACGAGACTCTGTCCCAGGTGGACGAGTTTAAGTATCTCGGGGTCATGTTCACGAGTGAGGGAAAGATGGAGAAGGAAATCAGCCGGAGAATCGGAGCAGCTGGGGCAGTATTGCAGTCTCTCTGCTGCACTGTTGTGACGAAACGAAAGCTGAGCCAGAAGGCAAAGCTTTCAGTCTACCGAGCTATCTACCTTCCTACTCTCACCTATGGTCATGAAGTGTGGGTCATGACCGAAAGAATAAGATCGCGGATACAAGCGGCCAAAATTTGTTTCCTCAGAAGGGTGGCTGACATCTCCCTTAGAGATAGGGTGAGAAGTTCAGTCACCCGAGAGAGAATCGGAGTAGAGCAGCTGCTCCTTCGCTTGGAAAGGAGCCAGCTTAGTTGGTTCAGGCATCTCGTGCGGATGCCTCACGAGCGTCTTCCTAGGGAGGTCCTCGTTGCACGTCCCACTGGGAGGGGACCCGCGGCAGGCCAAGAACCAGATGGGGGGGGGATTACATCTCCTCTCTGGCTTGGGAACGCTTTGGGATTCCCCAGGAGGAAGTTGCTAATGTTACTCTGGAGAGGGAACTCTGGGGGTCTCTGCTGGAGCTGTTGTCCCCGCGACCCGATTCCGGATAAGCGGTTGAAGATGAAGATGGCAATGCCTCCACGGTTTGATTTCAAATCTTCGGGACTTACACAGATCCCAAATACACAATAGGATATGAAAAGTTGGTTTTGCATAGTCGGGCCCCTTTTACAAAAAAAACAAAACAAATGTTTTTTTGTTTTTGAAACTTGGGACGTCCCGCTGGCCAGATTGTAGATGCTGGCAAGCCGTAGTTTGGGGGCCGCTGTTTAAAGAATTAGATGTTTTATTTTTTTCAACAGTTTACTAAAGAAAACTGAGGTGTTATTGTATTCAAATTTGAACCAATGCAGAAAATGTCTGCTTTGTAATTTTCCATCCATCCATTTTCTACTGCTTGTCCCGTTCGGGGTAAGGTTATTAAAATTAAGACTTGCAATACTTATCGCTTATCAGTGGTTCTCAACTGTTTTTATTTGCCCTCCTGTTTGAAGGAAGACAACACACACACACAAACACACACACACACACACACACACACACACACACACACACACACACACACACACACACACCACCCACCCAGCACCAACCATACTGTAATGTGTCAAGCATGATTCGAATTTTTATGATAGTTTTCCTTTTTTTTAAAAACATAATTAGCTGCACAATAAATTTGGTACTTTTATAAGCACAGATCAAATTCTGTTTGTGCTACTGAGTATCGATTCATGTAAATTCAAACAGTGCCATATTTGGATATTTTTGTTGATTGTGACGTCACGTATGGTTACAGACTAAACACTGACTCAAACACTTGGCGAGGAGACAATCACTCAAGCAGCACTAAGAGCAGACTCAGCCAAACAAAGCAAGTATGTCTGATAGAAAACTCTCATACGTAAACAATTTTACATGGTGATTGCAACACCTCCAAAAATTTGGTAATGAAAACTATAATTAAGATAAGCTTGTTTGTAATTACTACAATACTTTCATTATAAATACTCGGTTGGGCACAACAAAACACTGGGCTGGCATATTCAGCTTGAAGGTGAACTGCACTTTTTTAAATTGTTTTCTATCAATCACAATTGTTATGTAAGAGAAGAACACATGTTTTTCTATTTGTTATGCATTCTAACTCATAAATAAACGGCAGCAAAAGTCTGCTAAAATGGAGGTAATGGGAGTCGCTCTATTGCAGATATAAAGCGCTTTGAAAACATCCAAAAACCTCCATCAATGTTTTATATACATGCTGCAGGTATATGCAATGTAGTAATAGGCACATTCATCGTAACATGTAATATTCACATATTTTGCTCATTTTAAGCATACGTGGCATTTTAGTTTCACAGACGCACCACAACCTTCGCTTTTCCCTTCAAAAAACACTAATACTAATGATGGCAGACTTAATAAAAGACAACAAAGACGACTTTGGGACAAATGATGATCCAGAGCCTTATACTTTGTATTCTGAATATAAGGAGAATGAGCTAGAAGATTTAGAAGCTGACTGATAATCAGATCCAGCAAGTAATAATATTGCTACGTGGTAAACCAAAAATACACATAAGAGCATGATAAAAGGACAGCACGGTTCTCCACGGTTCTGCATGTTCTCTCTGTGACTGTGTGGCTTCTCTCCGGGTACTCCAGCTTCCTACTGCATCAATCATAATCCTCACACAGGTAAAAAAAAAAAAGGAAAAAAAAAAAAAAACGAAACTAGTGTCAATTTGTGTCTTTCTCACCATTTTTGGGTCTAATTTGGATGTCAAAGTTTACCAACTTCTCTGTTTATGGCAACAACCTTCACCTATACAAGTGAGAGGCATGACTGATAATCTAGAATTAACTTTTCCCAACTCAGAGGCGATGCAGCAGCTCAGTATGTCAATATAGCAGCATAAGCAAGTTAGCTCTCTGTGATCACGGCGCTGTTAAAAGTAAATCCTTGGCATTAGAAAAACTATTGCAGCACATCGAGCAACTAAAATGTTTCTCCTCAACAGTAAAAAGCAGCATTAGTTCAATATTCAAGTTAATGTAGTTATTATTAAATCAGAAACTTGCCACAAAAAACCCTATGTAAAATATTTAAAAAAGCAAGAGCAGAAGCACAGACATAGTGCAGTGATTACTAACAATACATTGGGGGCAGCCACGATAGTTAGATACTTCACAGAAAAGTCATAATTTGTCATTAATTGTTGGTCCAAAGCTAAGGATTTTGGCAAAATGAGGGTAATAAGTTTAGCTTTTTTTGGTCGTTAAGCATTTTCTGATGTACATTGCTGTGGCGGGAGCATTTTAGAAACCTGTTGGTAACTAACAATGTAAGATTATAGTGGTGGAGTGCATCAAATACGGCCACAAAATTGCAGTAAAAATATCCATCCATCCATCCATTTTTCTACCACTTGTCCCGTTCGGGGTCGCGGGGGGTGCTGGAGCCTATCTCCGCTGCATTCGGGCGGAAGGCGGTGTACACCCAGGACAAGTCGCCACCTCATCGCAGGGCCAACACAGATAGACAGACAACATTCAAAGTATATATACTATTAACCGCAACAGGTAATTGTAAAAAACAAAAAAACAAACAATATTATGATTTGTACAATTTTAGAATGTGCTTGTTCTATTTTTAAACAAAGAAAACAATCTTTGAATTTATTAACGGTAAACCCCTTGAGATGCAGCATTTCGTTTTCAAGGTACCGAATAAAAAAAAAAAAACATGTTTTATTGTAAGTTTATAAGCTGGAGTATGTTAAGAACTGTAATTAGACTTATTATTTTGGTTTATTTTTGTCAGAAAAACAAACATCAGAACGACTGAATTTGCATGCAGGACACGTCCGAGGTCCCCAACATGGCGCCTTTGGTTTAGTTGGCCATACTTTCTCTATACACGGCTCTGTCGTAGCATACACACTACTGCCATCTGAAGTCTTGGAATTGCAACTGCATGCAAAGTCTACTATATAATACTTGAAAATGAAACTCAGAAATGTAGTAAGAAAGCAAGCTATAACAACAGGACAGCACCATTCTCATAGTTAGCTCATTTTCAAATATTACATTAAAAGATGAGATATTATTATAAAACAATTAACATTTATTAACTTACACAATTACTGAAGATTGGTATAGAGAATTGGTACAGTATCCTTTTATATGTGAAGAATACCCATCCCTAAGTACTAGACAACTAATTTGCAAGAATTTTGCTGCCTGAGCACCGTCTCCAAAAAAAAATTGTTTTTATCTTTGACTTTTGACACCCTTGCAATTGCATCATTGGACACGAGGACAAATTCAGCAGTCAGTGTGAGTTCCTTTGCGATTATGTGTGGTTTGTGACTATGCAATATGCAACCTTGTAGGAAACCCTGTTTTCTTTTTATTTTATTGTTAACCAATTTAAGGCCCCGTTTACACTAGACACTAAATTAGATTTTTTTGCCAATTTAAATGCTCCAAAGTGCTTCAAATCTGATCTTTTGGCATCAGATTCATGCTACATCAGAATGTAGTCCTGAATCCGACTGGAATCAGATCTTTTTAAATGTGATTACAGTCTAAACGCAATGCGTCATGTATGTGACTTTTTTTGTCAGCTTTGGGTGAGCTACGTCACTCGTGTGCGCGGAAGTGGATATTTCATCACAACATCCGGTTTCGGTGACGAAAGTCTATTTAAGATGACCGAATTTTCGGTGCATCACTTGTCAATAGTGCGCAAATAATAGGCTATATGTAATATATGAATATATATTTTGATTCCGAAGAAATAGCAATTGTTGAAGGACCGGAAACGACGCTGTGACGCATTTGCTTACATGTGAGTTGAAAAATAAAGCTCACGTAGATACACGCTGATGTCCGTGTCTCCTCTACTCAACAGCCATTAAAAAATTTGAACCCTCCCAAATATATTACACTATATACATCCATGCATACATTATATTACTTTAATTTACTTTCTCGTAAACAAAATACTCATTTTTAAGGTGTCTCGACTTTTATTTTATTGTGTAGTAGTAACGACTTCCTCCTGGTCAACTACCTTTGTTTTCACTTTATCGCACTGCGCATGCAAGTGACGTCGAGGCAACATTGGGGCCTGTGCGCATTTACACTGGAGTCTGATAAAAATCACATTTTACTTGCTGTGTAATTGGTCAGCTGGAAAAAACAGATTTAAAAAAATCCGATCGGGCCACTTTTGCCTGCAGTATAAACTTAGTCTAACTCTGTGAGCATGAACTGGTGAAGCCTGGTCAGATGAGAGGGGAAACATTTTTGAAGTTCTTCTCAGCACTTAGGCTGATTTGGCTTGTTTGTTTCCAAAACATTGCACGGTTTTGTTTTTTCAGAAACGCCTTCATTCTCAAAACCTATAATTGTCACCAAAGCACCGTGGATTTTTTTGTTGTACGTACCTAAAATTACTTTGAGTACTTATGACACCAAAACTCTACTTCTACCTTCTAAACTTTAGCTCTGACTTTAAAAAAAGGCAGCAGGGATCTGGTGCCACACCCCCCCCAAACCTTTGGAAAGTCTCCAAAAATGTGGCAAACATCGATAAAATAAAGGGCCCTCACCTCTCAAATTGTTGGCTTTAATGGAGACTAGGCTCTAGATCAGGGGTCACCAACCTTTTTGAAAGCAAGAGCTACTTCTTGGGTACTGATTAATGCGAAGGGCTACCAGTTTGATACACACTTAAATAAATTGCCAAAAAATAGCCAATTTGCTCAATTTACCTTTAACTCTATGTTATTATTAATAATGAATGATACTTACACTTAATTGAACGGTTTAGAAAAGGAGAAAACACGAAAAAAATGACAATCAAATTTTGAAACATAGTTTATCTTCAATTTCGACTCTTTAAAATTCAAAATTCAACCGAAAAAAAAGAAGAGAAAAACTAGCTAATTCGAATCTTTTTGAAAAAATTAAAAAAATAATTTATGGAACATCATTAGTAATTTTTCCTGATTAAGATTAATTTTAGAATTTTGATGACATGTTTTAAATAGGTTAAAATCCAATCTGCACTTTGTTAGAATATATAACAAATTGGACCAAGCTATATTTCTAACAAAGACAAATCATTATTTCTTCTAGATTTTCCAGAACAAAATTTTTATAAGATATTCAAAAGACTTTGAAATAAGATTTAAATTTTATTCTACAGATTTTCTAGATTTGCCAGAATACTTTTTTTGAATTTTAATCCTAATAAGTTTGAAGAAATATTTCACAAATATTCTTCGTCGAAAAAACAGAAGCTAAAATGAAGAATTAAATTACTTTTTTTGTATTATTCTCTACAATAATAAAAGAAAAAAATACTTGAACATTGATTTAAATTGTCAGGAAAGAAGAGGAAGGAATTTAAAAGGTAAAAAAGTATATGTGTTTAAAAATCCTAAAATCATTTTTAAGGTTGTATTTTTTCTCTAAAATTGTCTTTCTGAAAGTTATAAGAAGCAAAGTAAAAAAATGTATGCATTTATTTAAACAAGTGAAGACCAAGTCTTTAAAATATTTTCTTGGATTTTCAAATTCTATTTGAGTTTTGTCTCTCTTAGAATTAAAAATGTCGAGCAAAGCGAGACCAGCTTGCTAGTAAATAAATATAATTTAAAAAATAGAGGCAGCTCACTGGTAAGTGCTGCTATTTGAGCTATTTTTAGAACAGGCCAGCGGGCTACTCATCTGGTCCTTACGGGCTACCTGGTGCCCGCGGGCACCGCGTTGGTGATCCCTGCTCTAGATCAAATACTTTCATGCTTGCGTAATACCAAGTTGTTTAGATGACGCACAATGTCTGACAAAACATTCCTCTTCCCTGTAAACATTGTTTCAAGTCCATTGTTTAAAACTATTCCGAAAGATTTAATCGAGTGTATTTTGGCCTACCTTCAGACTTGGACCACATCACTTCCGCTTTGCTTGTGAATTTTGACTTCACTTTTGATCTTACCTTGCAGATGCTTGATTCCAGGAGTGTAAAAGAGCTGAACATCCACTGGCTGAGGTCTCAGATTGGTATTGTGTCCCAGGAGCCTGTGCTGTTTGACTGTACCTTGGCTGAAAACATCGCCTATGGAGACAACAGTTGCACTGTAACTATGGAAGAGATTAAGGCAGCTGCTGAGGCAGCCAACATTCACAGCTTCATTGAAAACCTGCCAAAGGTCGGTAATTGTGTTTTTTGTATCAAAGAGTTGATATCCTGATTGAAGATCACTTCTAGACCTTAGTATTTTGATGTCAACTCTAATGATTAAGGCAACTATGAAAAACCTTTTTCTTCAATTTTAGGTGGATCTATTTTAAGAACTGAAAACAATAACTTTCTGCCTGACTACATCTTGGTTTTGCCTTTGTTTGCTTGAGCAGAAGTATGACACTCAGGCAGGCGATAAGGGGACCCAGCTTTCAGGGGGTCAGAAACAACGAATAGCCATAGCCCGAGCCATCCTCCGTAACCCCAAACTGTTGCTTCTGGATGAAGCCACGTCTGCACTCGACACTGAGAGCGAGAAGGTGGGCTTTTTTTCTTACCAGGGATAACAGAATAATTCTTCATCTGGTTGATTTGTGTGATTTTTGTCCTCTCATTGATCAAGGTAGTGCAGGAGGCGTTGGACAAAGCAAGGCAGGGCAGGACGTGTATCGTTGTCGCCCACCGTCTGTCTACCATCCAAAACGCAGACCGCATTGTTGTATTTCAAAGAGGTGTGGTTATAGAACAAGGGACACATCAACAACTGTTATCCAAAAAGGGAGTTTATCACATGCTGATCACAACCCAGATGGGTCATGGAAGGGAATCAGAAGATTAATTAAATTTATTTCAATAAGTTTACAAATAGAAACTTATTATTGTTGTATTATTGTTTTAATTAGTAGTAGCACCTGATTGTTTGAACGTACTACCTCAGCATTGGAATTCGTGCTGACTTTGTGTCCACTGGCTAACATAAGTTGCCTTTAAAGTCAAATCGCCTTTTTTGTATACATACAGTATATATATATGTATATACAATTTTAGGGGTGTAACGGTACGTGTATTTGTATTGAACCGTTTCGGTACGGGGGTTCGGTTCGGTGGTGTACCGAACGAGTACACATGCTAGCAGCGACCGGGCTAGGACAACATGTAAAATCCAGAGCTGGAAGACCCTCCTGCCTCGTTAAGATCTCCCGTTTGGGAACACTTTGGCTGCGCGATACAACAATGGAGGACGGAGGTTTGCCGACATTGTTCAGCAGCTGCTTCTGACAACACGTCAAACATGTGTTGCACCTTTCCTGCTTCCGGCTCCCAGACCGTAGTCGAGGAGCACAGGGGAGACACTCCTCCAGGGTCGATGTATTCTCGGGGGCAACACCCTTCACTCTGCCCGGCAGTGGGTCTCCACAGCTCCGGACTCCAGAGTAAATGACGAGTCCGGCGATTAGTTGCAAATCGTGGCTTTATTGAGGTCTTGCACACAGCCAATCCAACAAAACACTAGCCACTCCCCACACTCACGCTACCGCTCCCTCACCTCGCTCGCCCACACACTCACCTCACATGCTGTCACATATTAAAGGGCCACACACACACATACGCTACTCTCATAACACATGCTAACCCATTCGAAGCTGTTATATACCCATATATATGGTTGGGCATTACACCAATAATAATAAGGACACGGAAACGTTGGTTGCTCTGTAGCTTCACGCTTACTACTGTCAAGGTCAACAACAACTCTGTACGATACAGGAAGTGACATCACAAGCAGAAGGCATGACGGTAACTCAGCAGGGACAAAACTAGGACTGTTAATACACAACATCCCTCCCCTTTTACTTTTAAGGTTCCCTTACCAAAAATAAAATAAACAAAATCAAAACCGACTTCAAAATACACGTCAGTCTCTTTTGTGAAATATAACTGTTCAACGATAACTTTAAACAAATACAACACTTGCCTGAACTAGAGAATGAGGGTGGACTACCTCAATCCCAAACTGAACCCTGGGGATTATTCTGCCCCAATGACACGGGTCAGACTACAATGACAGTCTATCTGGGGGTCGTCTTTCTCGTTGAGGGTAAACATGACCTCTAGGTGTTACACCCCTGTAGAGGGGGGAATATTGAACAGAAACACGGACACGATGTTCACTCATTCAAGTCCAGTCTGTAATGGCTGAATGAAAGAACGTGTCTCCCCAGGCAAAAGTAGTTGAAACCCGATCAGTAACTAAAACAACAATTAAGCATTTTTAAAACGCAGGTACTAAAGAAAAACAACATAAAACCAGGAAGTATTTTCCAAACAAGCATTAGAATGTTTTTGACACAGATTACTATTTTTTTAATTTGTCTTTTTAGACTCTTTTGCACCAGGCAACAGTAATAGATGGCAGATCACCTTATCACAGCTTGGTTTGTCTTCATACCCTTTTTTAAACTTTGTAAAGTAATTAGTTATGATGTTCTTTCTCCCTTTTTTTCTTACTTTTACCAGATACTATAATAAATTAAAGCTTTGTTTTTCTTCCTTCTCGTTTACTGTCTGCATGTTCATATTTACAGCAATTTTATAACTACTACACACTCCCCCTCAATATAGATGTCGTCCTCGACATTCATCGAGTAAGGCAGTCACATAGTATACAATTCAGATTCTCAGCAGTTCGTGCATAGACAATCGGCCCACCCAAAGTCCTTGCGCTTAACCGGTAACGTCTATTCTAAATCGCAGCTGTTTCAACAGTCCAGGACGAGTGTGCGTGTGTATTAACACTGCTTTCGCAAAAGTCCATGAGTGTAGCAGGATGTGTGTGTTTGTGTGCACTCTGCTTTCGCAACGGTCCATGAGTGTAGTGGGATGTGTGTATGTTTGTGAGCACTCTGTTTTCGCAAAAGTCCATGAGTGTAGTGGGATGTGTGTATGTTTGTGAGCACTCTGTTTTCGCAAAAGTCCATGTGAGTGTGAATGTGCGTGTCAAAGAGTCCATGAATGTATGTGTATGTATATGGGTGTGATGTGTTCAGTTTCACAAGAGTCCATGTGAGTGGTTACCCGTACAGAAGCACAGGTTGGTAGGTGGGGGCCTGAACATAATCTGGCCACCGGGTCCCTGGTTGATAGGCTCCGTAATGTTGCATTGGGTACATGGATCTGGCTGGGACATCCATATTGTAGCAGGCTGGATTACCAAACTCATCATAGGTGAATAACTTTGGTGGTCGTCGTTCCCTCTTTGAGCGTTCTTGTGCTTGTCTGTTGTCACTGTGGCTTTCATGTGCAGGGAGTGACAGAGGTGGCAGCACAGGGTCATTTCCAAGAATTCCAAGTCTCTCAGGTGCCTCATCGCTATTCAGCAAATCAATCCTGCTGTGATCCTCCTCCGGCTGTAGCAGTCTTTCCTGTTCCTCTCCTTGTTTGTCATGTGTTCTTGTAGGTTCAGTGCCTACCGACTGGCCAGTATGCTCCTCTTCATTACATGTCTGCGGCTGTGCATCTTGAGGAGGTTGTGGAGGTAGGTAATAAAACCAGTCATCCTCTGAGTCCTCATCACTGTCATCCTCTTGCTGAGTATTGATCGTCCCCTCATTTGTCGTTTTTTTTCTCTGCGGTCTAGCAACTTTTAGGGGAACTTCCAAGGGCAGGTGATCGCACGGGAGCAAGAGATTGCGGTGTAATATCCTGTTATCTCTCCCTTTTCCTTGTTCCGGTACAACTTCGTAAACTGGAGCATCCTTATTCACCCTACGAACAACCTTGTGGATAATTTCCTCCCAATGGCTGCGTAGCTTGCCAGTTCCTCCTCTTGGGGTCAAGTTCCTGACCAGAACACGGTCTCCTGGTTCCAACTCTGAGCTCCTCACTTTGCGATCATGGTTTCTTTTTCCTCTTTCAGCTGACTTTTTTGCATTGTTCTTTGTAATTTCGTAGGCTTCCTGCATCCCTTTTCGCCACTTCCGCATGTACTCTCTGTGGTCAGGTGTACCTGTTGCTGGTGTCAGTCGGAAGAGTATGTCGACAGGTAGTCTTGGCGTCCTCCCAAAAAGAAGATAAAATGGAGAAAAGCCAGTGACTTCACATCTTGTACTATTATATGCAAAAACCAACTTATTCAATGAGTCTTTCCAGCTTGATTTCTCTTTTTCTGTCAGTGTTCTCAGCATCTGTATGAGTGTACGATTAAAACGTTCGACTTGTCCATTTCCTTCAGGGTGGTAGGGCGTTGTTCGCGAACCTAACACTCCAGAGGTCTTTTTCAGCTGTGCTATGAGCTGGTTTTGAAATTCACCACCTTGATCATGATGGATACGTTGAGGGAATCCAAATTTCAGTGCATAATCATTGAAAAGTTTATCTGCCACTGTTTTTGCTGACTTGTTGGTTGTAGCGTACGCTTGGGCAAATCTTGAGAAATGGTCAATAATTACCAAAATGTACTCATACCCGCCTGCACTCTGGTCAACATGTAGAAAATCAATGGAGACTAACTCAAAGGGCTGAGTTGTGACAATGTTGGTTATGGGTGCCTTAATCTCTCGGCTGGGCTTCTTGTTTTTCAAACATGAACAGCTTCGAGCCACATAGTGTTGAATGTCCTGTTGCATATAGGGCCAAAAGAAGCGTTCTCTTACCAGCGATGTGGTTCGGTCAATCCCTTGGTGCCCCATATCATCATGCAGCTCCTTCAGAACAGTTGCTTTGTACTTTTCTGGCAAAACGAGCTGTGTTCGTGTAGCTGTTTTTCGACGCAGGACGCCGTCATCATCCAAGGTAAGTTTTTCCCATTCACTCATCAGTCTTTTACTCTGCGCACTGAATGATTTTAACTGTTTGTTTTCAGGTCTCTTATTTAACTGACGACACTCCATCACTGGGCCGATATTTTTATCTTCCTTCTGAGCATGACAAATCTTCGCTAGCGAGAGAGGCTGATGTTCTGGCTTGTTGATGTCTTTACACTGAGCAGACAGAGCCATGGACCACACTGTGTTAGAATTTGGGTCCTCAATTGACTGTACGACTGCTTGTACCGAACGAGATGACATTTCCTCAGTACAGTCTTTAAACATTGTCTCAATATCCAATGGCATCCTCGAGAGTGTGTCGGCATCAACGTTTTCTTTTCCTGGCCTGTATCGAATGGTGAGGTGAAAATCCGCTAATTCAGCAACCCACCTGCATCCAGTTGCATTTAGTTTAGCTGTAGACAAGACATATGTGAGCGGATTATTGTCCGTGTACACAGTGCATGATGAACTGATCAAATAGTCCCTGAATTTTTCACACACGGCCCACTTAAGGGCGAGGAACTCTAGTTTTCCAGAATGAAAATGGTAGTTCTTCTCGGATGTGGTGAGGGCTCTGGACGCATATGCTATTACACGCAGTTTTTCTTCCTGTTCCTGATACAAAACTGCACCCAGGCCCAGGTTGGAAGCGTCTGTGTGTAAAACAAAAGGTTTGTTAAAGTCAGGAAAGGCAAGGATTGGTGGTTCAACTAAGTGGTCCAACAGTTCCTCAAGTAAGTGTTGATGTTTTTCTGTCCATACAATGGGCTGGTTGGATGGCGCGCCATTGTGTTTTCTTGTAAGCTGTCTTGTTCTTTTAGCACGTTCGTCAGTCTTTTGTACATCAGCAGGGGTTCTCATGAGGTCATAGAGAGGGGCAGCGATTTGAGAAAAATCCCGAATATACTGACGGTAATAACTCAGGAGACCCATGATAGCTCTTAATTCTCCCACATTGGTTGGTGGCTTGTTTTTTAGGGCTCTGACAGCTATGGTGTCAGCAGGGTCCATTTTGCTACCCTCTGCTGAAATGACCCGCCCAAGATAGCGAACCTCTCGTCGAAACATCTCACATTTGGACGGCTTCAACTTTATACCGTTCTCTCTCAGGCGCCTCAGCACAGTTCTGACATTTTCAACATGGCTTTCAAATGACTGACTGAACACAAGGACATCGTCAAGATATGGTACACAAATGTCATCTCGAACCCCCTCAAGACATTCTTCCATGCACCTCTGGAAGGCAGCCGGTGCATTCATTAGGCCAAAAGGGATTCGAATCCATTCATATAAACCCCAGGGGGTCACAAAAGCAGTGAGGGGGCGACTCTCTTCTGCCATGAACCCCTGGTGGTAGGCTTTCCCCTGGTCTAAGAGTGAAAACCAGGAGTTGCCACCCAGGCCATCCATGATGTCCTGCACCCTGGGGATGGGCTGACGGTCTGGTACAGTCTTACGATTTAACTCACGGAAGTCTATACACAGTCGTAAGCTCCCATCCTTTTTCCGGACACACACAACTGGGGACGCGTAGGGGGAGTTTGATTTGCGCACCCAACCTTGTGTGATGAGATCATGTAGGTAGCTTTTCATTTCCTGATACAGTGGTTTTGGTACAGAGAGGTAGGTCTTGGCCACTGGCTCTGTGTCTTTCAGTGAGATGGTGAGCTGCAGATTCTCAATACAGCCGATGTCGTCATCAGAGTTTGAGAAGGAGCCTGACTCTTCTTTTAACATTTGTTTCACTCTTTCTTTTTCAGGTGAGCTGAGATGATCCAAGTTGACTGGGGGATCCCATTCACCACCAGAAGCTTTTTCATTCCTTACTCCCACATTACTCACTGTTACTGGAGGGGTGGTGCAGGGCCGTTCAAAGACTGTCGCTGGATAAACTGCTTGAACTTGCTGTACCGTCCCAATAACAGTTCTGCCAGTGAGCACGATGTCATGATCTGTTGGGTTTTGCACGTCGACAAGTATGAATGGTTTTGCAGCCTTCCTCAACATCACAACAGTGTCAGTAAACTCAAGGCCCTCTGGCCATTGTGGATTAACACTAGGCTCAAAGATCAGCGTTGTCTCCTTTTGTAAAGGTGCAGTCAAAACTCGACACTCTACTTTTACAGAGGTGTGTCTGGGGATGTGCACTCGCTCTCTGGTCGTCTTAACTGCATACTCCCGAGGTTGCTGCTCAGCAGTAATTTGCTCTAAAAAAACTTCAGCCTGATCCATCCCAAAGCCAGGAAAAGCTGCTTGGACAGTTTTGATTAGCTGCTGTTTATTGGTGGCATTATCCTGCTGCAGTTCAGTAGCAACTATCAGTCCAATCACATTTGAGCCAATGATAGGTTGAGAAAGACTGTTACCTTTAATGATCAGGGTGGGAACAATGACCTCTGCTGTAGGGACTCCTTCTGAAGCTAATTTAAATGTCACCTCTATCCATCCTGTGTATGGCATGTCTCCCCCATTAGCTGCAATGAGGTTTAAAGTTTCATCAGCTTCAAGAAGTTCAGAAATGTCCCTTAATGTTACATGTGGTAAGTGCTCTGTTTTCCATTGTTCACTCACTACAGTCACTTGTGAGCCAGAGTCCCACAGAGCTCTAACCTGCTGACCTTGAATATGGCAGTCAATTAAATATCTCCTTCCAACTAGTGGAGCGACTTTGACCTGTTTTCTCTTTTGTGGTGTAGTTTGGACTGTATTGCATGAGGTTGTTGTACATTGATTCCTGTGGACTTCCATATGTTCATGTTGACATGTTTTTGAACAGTATAACACACCTTTACATGTTGCACATTGTCTCAGCCTCACATTTCTTCCACGTACACCACACTTTGCACAGACTTGGGGCACGATTGATGAGACGGTCACTCCCTGCCCCGCTGGGGTGACCCTTGCCCATTTAAACCACTCCCTCTGAATGGACCTGATCTTCCCATTCTGCAACCAGCTGCGAAGTGTTCACTACTGCCACACTTGAAGCAGTGAATGCAATCTTCAGTGTTTGTCTGCTGGCAAGCATAACATCTTATTCTACGGCGTGGTGCAGGTGTGGGCGGAGCATATTGATTGCCAAACCTTTGGTTGAGTTGAGGATAGCAGTGTTGTGCTGCGGGGGCAGGAGTGGCCCAGTGTCTCTGTGGTGGGTGATAGTGAACTGGTGCTGACTGATGTGGAGGGCAGTCTGGTGCAGCTGATGGATCTGGGTGCTGTCTGGGGAAGTAAGAAGGCTGCTGCATAGACTCTTTAATGGAAGCCACTTCAGCTTTAAGATCTTTTAAGAGGGACATGTTAGCTTTCATCTCCTGCAGTTCTGTGAGAATATCAGTTTGATTCTTATTGTGGCTTGTTTTCTCCTTCTTTTCAGCTGGAGTGTGGTCAGACTGAGCAGAGTGAACAGCTACAGGTCGCTGTGGTGTTGTCATTTTTTTCTTGTCTTGCCTCTCACTTTCGTAGGCACATGCAGTATTCAGTTTCTCAAACAGGAGTTCATCAGGAACACGAGCTTGCTCTAGATATGGTTGGAGATCCCGTTTGATATTATCATTCTGCAAGCCAGTCATAACTGAGTGAAGGAACATGTTCTGCACTAGCACTGGGTCGTACCTTAAGCCTGACTCCGCCTCCTGTGAGGCAAACAGAATCTTCTGTCTTAGATCGAGAGCACGGATGAGGAAGTTTTGAGAAGTCTCTTTTGTGCCTTGGACTTCAGATGACAGCTGCTTATATAATTCTGTGGCACTCTTTTCTTGGTAATGACAGCGGAGTATTCTTCTCAAAGTCGGTAACGTGAGGTCACTTTTCCCCTCTAAGTAGCTGCGTAACTGCATTCCTGGAACAATGGCTCTTATGACAGCATCAACAATTTCAGTCTCTGGGAAACCTTTGAGAAGGCCATGCTCAATCTGTCGGGCTAAGCTGGAAAATGTGAGGCGGTCCTTTTGTCCTGGTTCTCCAATTTGTCCAGCTATTTTAAATTCTTTGTGCCAGGAGATAGGGGTTTGAGGTCCTTTTGGCTCTTCCTTTGGTACTGGTTTATTACAGATCTTGTCTACTTCGTCTTTGAAGGAGAGGAGCTCTGCCATTCCCATATCCTCGAGTTGCTCTAGCTCCTCTCTCTGCAGGTGGTTACTTATCATTGTAATTAACGATGCTCTATTTTTTCCTTCCACATGTTTAAGAGCATCTCCAGCAATAGCAAGAGAGACACACAGTTCTTTTAGATTGTCTGCTGACAGTTTACATAAAAGTCCAATTAGTTCCAACTGCAATGTCTCTATCTCAGTTGACTCCATTATTGCTGTGGCAACGACTCAGTGTACTGTTGCAGTGGTAGTTTGTGTGCTAAACCTTGGCAATGGCGCTCCTGGTGCTTTAAGTCCACCTCAGATTGCTTGTGCTGTGTTGTAGACACTCCAACCGTCACCGTTTCAGTCACTGGATGCTGCCTCCCTGGGTAAGTTGAACGGGACTGAATGAGAGCTGGGGACGTCTGTCGCCGGCAGAAGTCGAACCTCGTCTCACCCGATCCCAGCGGTGCCTCCAAAATGTTACACCCCTGTAGAGGGGGGAATATTGAACAGAAACACGGACACGATGTTCACTCATTCAAGTCCAGTCTGTAATGGCTGAATGAAAGAACGTGTCTCCCCAGGCAAAAGTAGTTGAAACCCGATCAGTAACTAAAACAACAATTAAGCATTTTTAAAACGCAGGTACTAAAGAAAAACAACATAAAACCAGGAAGTATTTTCCAAACAAGCATTAGAATGTTTTTGACACAGATTACTATTTTTTTAATTTGTCTTTTTAGACTCTTTTGCACCAGGCAACAGTAATAGATGGCAGATCACCTTATCACAGCTTGGTTTGTCTTCATACCCTTTTTTAAACTTTGTAAAGTAATTAGTTATGATGTTCTTTCTCCCTTTTTTTCTTACTTTTACCAGATACTATAATAAATTAAAGCTTTGTTTTTCTTCCTTCTCGTTTACTGTCTGCATGTTCATATTTACAGCAATTTTATAACTACTACATAGGCACTTCGGTCACTGTAGATCAGGGGTGCTCATTACGTCGATCGCGATCTACCGGTGGATCATGGAGGGTGTGTCAGTCGATCCCCAGCCAGGCATTAAAAAAATAGTCCTAAAAATGAGCGATCATAAATCTTCACTATGACGTCACTTTCGTTACTTGATTGACATTCACGGCACCCGAGGGTCTTCTGAGATGAGGCTGGCTGCTGCCAGCTCATTATTAAGAAAAAAATACCGACAGGATGAAGGCGAGAAACACTTTATTTCAACAGACTCTGTCGCCGTACCTGTTGTCAAAACTCCAAAGACCGACTGCACAGTTCCTGCCTTCACAATAAAAGCTCTGCTTCATCCTGCCTGCGCTAAGAGTCTCAGAAAGCTGGCGTGCACAAGCTAGCAAGCTACAGAGTTTGCCGCCAATGTATTTCTTGTCAAGTGTATACAAAGGAGTACGGAAGCTGGACAAATAAGATGCCAAAAACCAACCACTTTCATGTGGTATTGGACAGAAAGGGTGACTTTTTTTCTCCTCCATTTGAAAATGCGGACGTTATCAGCACTACTGTCTGATTCCTATCAAAGCAAGTCATCAGAATCAGGTAATACACCAACTTATATTCTTGTCTTCATGAAAGAAAGGAATCTATATGTATTAAACATGCTTGCATTATCTTTAAACACATTTAACTTGTTAACAATATTAACTATGTGTTAAACATGCTTGCATTATCTTTAAACACCTTTAACTTGTTAACAATATTAACTATGTGTGTTAAAGGCCTACTGAAACCCACTACTACCGACCACGCAGTCTGATAGTTTATATATCAATGATGAAATCTTAACATTGCAACACATGCCAATACGGCCGGGTTAACTTATAAAGTGACATTTAAAATTTCCCGGGAAATATCCGGCTGAAACGTCGCGGTATGATGACGTATGCGCGTGACGAAGGCAGTTGAACGCGTCATCTTGGAATAGGTCCCTCCCAATTTAAACAGCTCTGTTTTAATCGCTAATTTCCACAGTATTCAGGACATCTGTGTTGGTGAATCTTTTGGAAATTTGTTCAATTAACAATGGAGACTGCAAAAAAGAGAGTTGTAGGGAAGCGGTGTGTTGCTGCTGGATGTAGCAACACAAACCAAAACACAACCGGTGTTTCATTGTTTCTTTTCCCAAAAGATGGCGGCCAAGCTTTACTATGGAACAAAGAAGTCAAGCGAACACGGTTGGATTGGACGACACATACGAAGTACAGTGTATTATGCAGCGAACATTTCGAAAGATCATGTTTCGAAGAGGGTCCCTTGCGAATGGCAGAAATGGGAATCAGCACTCGTCGACTCGTGCTGAAGAAAGGTGCGAAGCCAACTATTTTCGATAGACCACGGACAAGTCCGGAGCACCCGACCCCCTCCACAAGCGGACAGACTGGGCACATGAGGTCTGCATTTGCCAAAAGGGAAAGGAAGAGGGTAAGAATCTTGATATCCAGTTTTCATAGTCAGACTACACTGTTCCAATATCCATTTCTTTGTTCTCAATTGTTGAAACCCCCCCACCTCCACACCCCGGATTGTAAATAATGTAAATAATTCAATGTGATTATCTTGTGTGATGACTGTATTATGATGATAGTATATATATGATAGTATATATCTGTATCATGAATCAATTTAAGTGGACCCCGACTTAAACAAGTTGAAAAACTTATTGGGGTGGTACCATTTAGTGGTCAATTGTACGGAATATGTACTTCACTGTGCAACCTACTAATAAAAGTCTCAATCAATCAACCAAAACTAACACACACAGTCATAGACTACTCCAGTGGTTCTCAACCTTTTTTCAGTGATTTTCCCCTGTGAACATTTTTTTAATTCAAGTACCCCCTAATCAGAGCAAAGCATTTTTGGTTGAAAAAAAGAAAAAAAATACAGCACTATGTCATCAGTTTCTGATTTATTAAATTGTATAACAGTGCAAGATATTGCTAATTTGTAGTGGTCTTTCTTGAACTATTTGGAAAAAAAGATATAAAAATAACTAAAAACTTGTTGAAAAATAAACAAGTGATTCAATTATAAATAATATTTTGTACACATAGAAGTAATCATCAACTTAAAGTGCCCTCTTTGGGGATTGTAATAGAGATCCATCTGGATTCATGAACTTAATTCTAAACATTTATTTTGTTGAAGTATTATTCAATAAATATATTTATAAAGGATTTTTGAATTGTTGCTATTTTTATAATATTTAAAAAAAAATCTCTCGTACCCCTTGGCATACCTTCAAGTATCCCCAAGGGTATGCGTACCCCCATTTGAGAACCACTGGACTACTCCATGAACAATGAAATAAATTAACAATAAAATAGTCTACATATAATTATTGCTTCAAGTTCTAGTCAAGTTCTTCTGCAGTATAAAGTATCGTACATTTACTGACATTACTGTCAATAGTGTCAATACTGTCAATAGATTACAATAGACAATAATATAAAGTATTGTACATTTGTACATTTACAGACAATAGATCAGATCATGGACAGTACGACTACGGCATCAGTGGCGGATGCGGTGGATGAACCAATGGCAATGGCACTAGATTTGCCTGATGAGGAGGGCGATCAAGATCAGGTTCGATTTGTTTTCCTAATCAATGTTCAAATGGATTACAGTTCAAGCCCAATCCAAAAGTATTCATAATTAATGTAAATGAGGTATCCATATTACATGTAGCTGTTTCTCCATTTCCAGGGAAATACAAGAGAACAAGGATGCCAGACGGACTGGGTACCGATTGGGACAGCACCAACAGCAATGACCAGTAGCAAGAGCACCCAAACAGGGAAAATACATCATAGATCAAAGGGTATGTCTATTTCGGTGACGAACATGATTCTGCACATCACAGTACACATTGCACGCTGCCTGTGCAGAGTAGAGTAGACAGATAAATTAGGTGATTCAAAGACAATAATTATTATGTGATTCTAGTTTAATTTTAACAGATTATATAAAACAACTTGTGCTTGATTTTATTGCTAGGACACCAGGTGACCCCAGATATCCTCGAGAGGGTTAGAGCTCGGCCGGCCAGGGTTAGTGAAGTCCCATTGTCAAGTGTAGCAGCTCCATCTGACAGCCCCGAGATGCAGACTAACATAGCAGCTCCAGGTGTGTCTGGAATGCAAGCCAAGCTACGACCACCTCCTGCATTGTTTGATGAAGGACCAGCATCAAGTCCCACTGCGCCTTTTGTTGGTGGTTCTTCCGATGACAGCTATGTGCCGAGTGAGTCAACGACATCGGATCCGTGTCAATCTGACGGGTCGCCAGATCGCCCATGTACTCACCAGATGCGTGAAGAGGGCTGCCACAAGGAACCGAAGTACATCATCTTTGAGTCGTGCCTCCAGAGTCTCGTCAAGTGGTGTCACTGTCCAGTCTGTGGCAGCCAGGACATAAGCCCTTCTTGGGATTCGAACGGTACACAGCTGACCATGACTCTTCAATGTGCATCATGTGACCAGAGGAGTAGTTGGAGCAGCCAGCCAAACATTGGCCCTTATGCCGCGGGCAACATCCTGCTGTCTGCTGGCATCCTCTTCGCTGGGGCATCTTCTGGCAAGGTGTTGCAAGTGCTGAACAGCATCGGAGTGGTCACGTATGTGAAGAGGACATTTTTCAACCACCAGGAGCTCATCCTGCAGCCAGCCATCAAAAAGGTGTGGGAGGAACAGCAACGGACGCACCTCACCATGCTGCAGGTGGAAGGCCGACCCCTCGTCCTTGGTGGTGATGGGCGAGCAGACAGTCCGGGACACAGCGCCAAGTTCGGTACCTACACCACAATGGAGCTTGTGGCCAATGTGGTTCTCGACCTTCAGGTTGTACAGGTACGACCATATAATCTCACTAAAACACTAGTAACACAATAAGCAGATAAGGGATTTTCCAGAATTATCCTAGTAAATTTGTCTAATAACATTAACCATTTCAATGTATACTAAGCCCCTTTTTCATTTTTTTCTTTGCTCATTCCTTTTCTGTTATATATATTTCAGAGCAACGAATGTCTTGGCAGCTACCATATGGAGATGGAAGGACTGAAGAGGATGGTGGAACTGCTGATCAGCTGGGACCTGGATGTCGGGGTGCTGGTGACAGACAGACACAGACAGATCGCTAAATGGATTCGTGAAAACATGCCCAATACACGGCACTGCTATGACATCTGGCATGTTGCAAAATGTTAGTTGGATTATTTGTATGCATGACAAGTTGTGAAGTAGTGTGTACATATCAGTGATCAGATGAATGCGATATTGTATTTAATCCACAAATTTCTGTTTTTTTCTGTTTGTAGCCATCGGAAAGAAACTGAAGGCCATCGCCAAGCATAAGGACTGTGAAGACCTGAAGCCCTGGGTGCAAAGTATAATCAACCACCTCTACTGGGCAGCAGTGTCTACACCGCCTGGAGAGGGGGAACTTCTGGTTGCCAAGTGGAAGTCTGTGGAGCGACACATTCAGAACATCCACAAGGACCATGGCGACCTCTTCCCAATTTGTACTCATGGACAACTGCAACGGCAAAAGAAATGGCTCAAACAAAGTGAGTAGGCAAATAAGTTGCCCGAAAGCAGTGAGGGACTAGCAGTATTTTCCTGCACATCTTTTGAAAGTCAAAAAATTCAGATAAACTTGTAAGTAAATAACCAGTTTAAGTTGACTGGAACATTTTTGTAGAAACGTTGTTCTATTTTAAATTTATGTTTAGGTTCACGCTCAGCAGTGAAACTGGAGGAGGTGGTCAACAACAAGTCCCTGCTAAAAGATATCGCCATGCTGTCGGGTGAACACCAGACTTCCAAGGTGGAGGCGTTCCATAGCCTTATCATACAGGTGAGAATTAGACTGATCGCCTGTAGGTGGTGTCGGTGGTTACCACCTGCCACTAGGACTTTGGTGGCCAGGGAGCAAAATACTAGAGCATACTAAATGAAGCCTTGATACAGTCAGTGTAAGCAAGAGAATGTTGGAGGTCCAACATAGTGGCTGGCATCTTGGTGAGAAAGATTGCAAACAATTCTGGCGTGGTGTTAACATTGAAAACAAAACAGCTTCATTACTGCAGGAGATCAAGCTTTAATAGCTGACTATTAACAGTTTAATACACAAACATTTGTATTCAAATTTACAAACAATTTATAAATTTACACACACATTGTATGGACGCATGACTGAATAAAGTGTCTTTTATCTTATACAGTTCGCACCGAAAATGTATGTCTTCTCATACATCGGAATGCTGTGCAGGTATGTTTCCACACTAATCTAAGTGTCACTAGTGTGTGCCATACTTTAGTACTAATTATTACATTATTCTGTTACCACACCTAGGAACCTGCTTGCTGGGCTGCACTGGAACGAAAATTCGAGCCGCCCTATAGCCACTACACAAGCGGGTGCTGAGCGCTATGCAGTACGCTACCCGAAGTATAAAGCAGGGGGCCATGTGGTCAAGAAAATCGCGACAGAGCCAACATACCGTAAGTGTAGAGGACACAAAACATGTAAACACTTGACACTTTGTATCATGATAATAATACTGTCAAGTTTCACTCTCCATGAGTATATTATGTTGTGAGCAGGAACATGTACAATTGTATTTTGCAGGCTACGTAGATGACTTGATCAGGGAGGTTGTTGCTGGCTGCAGACAGACCCCTGACGAGAGAACACCACTCAGCGTCACTGTGGATGTGCCTCCCTTCCTCTGCGATGAACTGGAGAAGCCAGACAAGGAGGAAGCCATCGCCAAGCACAGGAGTCGCTTCGGTAAGTGTGAAATGCCCTCCCGGTAACAGTTAGAGATGCTACCTCAGTAGAAGCATTTAAGTCCCATCTTAAAACTCATTTGTATACTCTAGCCTTTAAATAGACCCCCTTTTTAGACCAGTTGATCTGCCGTTTCTTTTCTTTTCTCCTCTGCCCCCCCCCCCCCACGTGGAGGGGTTATTCCGGTGACCATGGATAAAGTGCTGGCTGTCCAGAGTTGGGACCCGGGGTATACCGCTCGCCTGTGCATCGGTTGGGGACATCTGCGCTGCTGACCCGTCTCCGCTCGGGGTGGCCTCCTGCTGGCTCCACTGGACCCTCACTAATATGTTAGACCCACTCGACATCCATTGCTTTCGGTCTCCCCTAGAGGGGGGGGGTTACCCACATATGCGGTCCTCTCCAAGGTTTCTCATAGTCATTCACATCGACGTCCTACTGGGGTGAGTTTTCCTTGCCCGTGTGTGGGCTCTGTACCGAGGATGTCGTTGTGGCTTGTACAGCCCTTTGAGACATTTGTGATTTAGTGCTATATAAATAAACATTGATTGATTGACTGATTGATTGATTGATTGATTTTATTGATTAAGTACAGTGGCCATGTAGATTCTGTTGCAGTCACTGCACGTCTTGGAACCCCGTGTAGTCCATCGATGGGAATGTTGTCCTAATCTTATGTACTACACAAGCTGGTAGTACCACCCTTATGTCCTTTCCCAGATATCCCCAGCAGAAGCGGACAAACTGTCGATAGGCTGTGTGTCGTCTCCGCCTGCAAGTAGCAAATGATGGCAGCTGTTATTATCCGGACATGGATACACAGTGACTCACTGTTCTCTGAGATTCAAAAGACATTGTCATGCATTCTATTCATTTGTCATTTACTGTTGCAGTAAATTGTAAATATTGTTGACATCTACGGTCCATCTATGTAATACTTCTATGATATATAATGTCATGTGCATTGTAGCACAGTACATTTCACAGAATAAGAATAAGATAAGAAAGTGCTCATTCTGACTTATCTTCCAAAGGTTGATAGAATAAAGAATTATTTAAACTTATTAGTGCCTCACTCATTTTGCTGTTGCTGCAGCATGCCATATTGCTGTTTGTAGGCGTTATACGCTGTCTGCAGCACCCATTCATCCAGACACACAGATGGAAAGCCATGGTGGTCTATGATGCACGTCTTCACCCCCTCCTCCTCCATCGTTCTGGTCACTGCCTCTATTTCACTACAGCAGACACACTCAGCCACTGTCTCCATGTTCACACAGTTTTGACATGTACACCTGGAAATAGAAATGTTCATAATATTTGTAAATCAATTCATATTATTGACACCTGCAATCTGCAAACATGTGGAATAATTAATATTATCATTGTCTTGTTGTGGATCTTATTAATCTGCATGCATATTTTTAGTATTGCCGGTATATGGAGCTGTGGCCCATAGAAATAATGGGTAATTAATTAGGTTTGACATTGTGTCAATGATAGATACTTAGTGTATAGATAGGCCTGGGGTGTAAGTTGTAACACTAACAGTAACACATTGTGTCAATGATAGATACTTAGTGTATAGATAGGCCTGGGGTGTAAGTTGTAACACTAACAGTAACAGTGCAAGACTAGGCCACAAACTAAAACTAGTCTATAAATAAATAACATATTACCATTCTGTATTCTCAAGGCGATCTATGTCGTGTGCTCCTCCAGCATCAATAGCAGCAGCGTCCTCCTGACCGTCTTCATCAGCGTCGGGTTCAAAGCGATATGGCTCTATCCCTCTCACAGCTTCTTCCCTATCTGAATCGCTTCCACTCCCCACTAGTCCTTCACTTGCACTTTCCTCATCCACAAATCTTTCATCCTCGCTCAAATTAATGGAGAAATCGTCGCTATCTCGGTCAGAATCGCTCTCAGATCTGGCGGCCATCATTGCAAACAATAGGGAGCTTTGCGGATATGTTCAATTGTCCACGTCACGCTACTTCCGGTAGGGGCAAGGCTTTTTTTTGTCAGATACCAAAAGTTGCTATCTTTATCGTCGTTTTTCTATTCTAAATCCTTTCAGCAAAAATATGGCAATATCGCGAAATGATCAAGTATGACACATAGAATAGATCTGCTATCCCCGTTTAAATAAAAAAATTTCATTTCAGTAGGCCTTTAAACATGCTTAAACATGCTTGCATTATCTTTAAACACCTTTAACTTGTTAACAATATTAACTATATGTATTAAACATTCTTGTATTATCATTAAACACCTTTAATTTATTAAAAATATTAACTATATGTGTTAAACATGCTTGCATTATCATTAAACACCTTTAACTTGTTAACAAAAATGTCTCTTTCATAAATAAATAAATATAAATTATGTTTTTGAATGAGGTAGATCACCTCAACTTGGTCAATTGAAAAGTAGCTCACCTGCAGGAAAAAAATTGTGGGCACCCCTGCCCTAGAATCTCACAGTGGGGCTCACTGCGCCCTGGAGGGGGTGGGTAATTCCACGTTTTTTTTAATGTTGTTTTGTTTGTTTGTTTTCCGCCCTTTTTTGTCAAACAAAACTATGTTTTTTTATGGCAAACACACAAAATATGCAAAATATTAAACCAAAAATATTTTTCAAAGTGTAATATTTGATGTGACGTAATCGGAACCTTGGATAGGTCAATAATTCATAATAACATTGATATTGATTCAATATTATGTTTTCAGCAATGACAGTTTGAAAGAAAAAAAAACAGCTTTGTTTTATTAGTCAACATTGCAACTTTTTCTAAATTACATTTCACCTTTAAGCTTTTTTATTTCACTTTTGTTATGTTTTTGTTAATTTTAATAGTATTTTTAGAATGTGCCGTGGGCCTTTAAAACATTAGCTGTGGGCCGTAGATGGTAAAAAAAATTTTAAAAAAATCTGCGACCTTTCTGATTTCAATGCGTTAAAAAGACACAAAAAGTGCGTTAAAGCCAACACTGCTTGACAGTATTACAAAATAAGTCACACTTATATTCTGTAACATTCACAGTTTTGGAAAAAAGTGCAGAGGTAGAAATACTCAAAATAAGGCACACCCCCAATATTGTTGTCTGTGTGGAAATCGGGAGAAATTTGGGAGAATGGTTGCCCCGGGATATTTTCGGGAGGGGCACTGAAATTCGGGAGTCTCCCGGGAAAATTGGGAGGGTTGGCAAGTATGTCAATCAATCCACTCCCTCGCTCTCTCTGTCTCTGCCCCTCCCTCACGAATGCAGCTGCGTGTGCACACCTTGACAATCTGTTTTGTTTTTAACCCCTTCTTAACCCTGGATATACATTGAAAATACACGCAACCCTGACTCAAAATGTCGGACATTTGAGGCATTTAAGAAACCCCCGCCCTGACAGCCCGGACAGCCCCGCAAAAGAGGACATGTCCGGGGAAAAGAGGACGTATGGTCAGTCTAAGTAAGCCCCACTATTTGATCTAGAGGAAGTAACAAGGTTTCTGTATGTGAACCTGTGGAAAGATCATTACTAGGGCTGTGAATCTTTGGGTGTCCTACGATTCGATTCAATATCGATTCTTGGGGTCACGACTCGATTCAAAATCGATTTTTTTTTTTTCAATTCAACACGATTCTCGATTCAAAAACGATTTTTTTCCCGATTCAAAACGATTCTCTATTCATTCAATACATAGGATTTCAGCAGGATCTACCCCAGTCTGCTGACATGCAAGCAGGGTAGTAGATTTTTGTAAAAAGCTTTTATAATTGTAAAGGACAATGTTTTATCAGCTGATTGCAATAATGTAAATTTGTTTTAACTATTAAATGAACCAAAAATATGACTTATTTTATCTTTATGAAAATATTGGACACAGTGTGTTGTCAAGCTTATGAGATGCGATGCAAGTGTAAGCCACTGTAACACTATTGTTCTTTTTTTTTTATATATATAAATGTCCAATGATAATGTCAATGAGGAATTTTTAATCACTGCTATGTTGAAATTGTAACTAATATTGATACTGTTGTTGATCATATTAATTTTTGTTTCACTACTTTTGGTTTGTTTTGTGCCGTGTTTGTGTCTCCTCTCAATTGCTCTGTTTATTGCAGTTCTGAGTGTTGCTGGGTCGGGTTTGGTTTTGGAATTGGATTGCATTGTTATGGTATTGCTGTTTATTGTTTTGTTGGATTGATTAAATTTAAAAAAAATAAATTGATTTTTAAAAATGACAATCGATTCTGAATCGCACAACGTGAGAATCGCGATTCGAATTCGAATCGATTTTTTCCCACACCCCTAATCATTACCCATGCCAGTGATGAGCTGTGAACCAGAAGCTTCCTGGCGGCGCATCTGGACTTGAGTCTCTCATCTTGGAACATCCTCTCAACACATCTGCTGTACGAGGGGAGCCTTGTGTACTCAAATCGTCTCCCTCCCTCAGGGTGAGGAGGGGGGTTCATGTCCAACATTTAGACTGCAAAGTTAAAAGTCAAATCAGACTCTTTCAGTATCAAATCGTATAATAGTATATAATATAACCCCCGCAGTAGCTAATATATTGTACATATTCAAAATAACTTTCCATCCACTATTAACTCCTCACCATAGCTCATAAAACATCACACTTTGTGGACCTTAGCTGTGTCCAATTCAGGGTCTGCATCCTTCGAAGGGCGAAAATGAAGGCCGCTTACGTCACAACGCTGCGCGAAGGCTGTCCCAATTCTTTCAAATTCAAAGACTCTGCCAAATGCAGCCGACGAATGCGCCCTCCTTTTCCCTGTATTCGGAGGATACACCACGACTATCCTTCGTGGCCTCCCATATCCCAAGATGCTTTGCGCGCCTTTGTTCAACCCGGATCTTTTTCACGGTGGCGGCAAATACAAGCAGCGGCGCCGGCACCGGCAGCAAATACACTTTCAACCAGGAAATCCTCCTCCGGCTAGACTGTCCCATTTAACAACAGGGGACGCATCCTTCGGAGGTGCCTCCGAAGGTCCAGCCTTTTGAGGCTGCGTAGGCCGGGTCCTCCGAAGGATGCAGATCCTGTATTGGGACACAGCTAATGTGTGACGATATACCATTTAAATTTGGTCAGCGCTTATAATACTATTAATTAGGGGTGTGGGAAAAAATCGATTCGAATTCGAATCGCGATTCTCACGTTGTGCGATTCAGAATCGTTTCTCATTTTTAAAAACTCGATTTTTAATTTTTTATTTATTTATTGAATTTTTTATTTTTTTTAATTAATCAATCCAACAAAACAATACACAGCAATACCATAACAATGCAATCCAATTCCAAAACCAACACTCAGAACTGCAATAAACAGAGCAATTGAGAGGAGACACAAACACGACACAAAACAAACCAAAAGTAGTGAAACAAACATTTATATTATCAACAACAGTATCAATATTAGTTACAATTTCAACATAGCAGTGATTAAAAATCCCTCATTGACATTATCATTAGACATTTATAAAAATTAAAAAAAAGAACAATAGTGTCACAGTGGTTTACACTTGCATCGCATCTCATAAGCTTGACAACACACTGTGTCCAATATTTTCATAAAGATAAAATAAGTCATATTTTTGGTTCATTTAATAGTTAAAACAAATTTACATTATTGCAATCAGTTGATAAAACATTGTCCTTTACAATTATAAAAGGTTTTTACAAAAATCTACTACTCTGCTTGCATGTCAGCAGACTGGGGTAGATCCTGCTGAAATCCTATGTATTAAATGAATAGAAAGTCGTTTTGAATCGGGAAAAAAAATCGTTTTTGAATCAAGAATCATGTTGAATTGAAAAAAAATCGATTTTGAATTGAATCGTGACCCCAAGAATTGATATTGAATCGAATCGTGGGACACCCAAAGATTCACAGCCCTACTATTAATACTATATTGATGACACATTCTAGTTGTGTTCTGCAAATTTGACAGCAACAAGTGAACGAACGATTCCTCAACGCAATGTAGCATCCTCGCTAGCGGCTAACGTTCCTCCACAGTGCAAAGCCACTTTTTGGTCAGCAATCCTCGCCTCCAAGACTCACTAAACATGCTACACTACACACATACAACAAGCTATAATGATCGCTAAGCTTTTGATACAATTAATGACGGTAACAATACCAAGTATATGGTCGATATCGCAGTGATTAGATCGGTATTTTTTATCATCACCAAAACCAAATGATTTTAATCAGAGTCAATAGTTGGAAATAATTGTAATATTAATTGATATTGTTACAACTCCATAATGTGTTTTTATCTGATTATAATTGTGATCAAAACTAATCATTCAATGATATTGAAAATGTGTAATATCAGCATTGGTCCGACCAATACTGCCCCTGTAACTACTTGGTATTTGATCGATACCTACATTTGTAGTATCTCCCAAAACTAAT